>NW_007729012.1:70319-78486 GCF_000696425.1 Galeopterus variegatus
AAAAAAAAAAAAAAAAAAAAAAAAAAAAAAAAAAAAGTAGGTGCACAGAGTAGCCAATAGGTAGGAAATAGGGTGTCAGAAAGGTAAGAATAGTTCCTCTCATTGGCCCAACATCTGGTCCAGACCAGGAGGAGGTCTCTTGTGCAGGGGTTAGTCAGGAGGGGGGCATATATGGAGTGTCTGACATTTCCATACAGAGCTATGGCTTCACAGCAAAGCCTTGGAACATAAGCTAATTCTTGGATTTCTGAAACCTGATTCCTTACTACCAGGGGAAGTCTGGCAGCCACAGCCATTAGCACCACGGACAGCGGCAGCACTGTCGGGTGCACCCCGGGGAAAGGCTGGACTGCAGTTGCTCAAGGAGCAGACAGACACTGGGGAGACGGAGTTTTGATAGAATCACAGAATATTTTTGTACTGCATAGATAAGGCTTAGCTAGACTCACTGTCATTTACCTCTCCCCTGTCCCACCAAATGGACAGGGTCCTGGAGGGAGGTGACCAGGTGAGAATGATGGTATATACATACCCTGCAGGAGTGCACAGAGATGACCGAGGTCCTGGCAACACTGTGGTACTGTGTTTCCTGAATTGCCTGCCTTGTCTGTGTCTTCAGGGCCAGGATGTGTCTTCAGTGCCTGGCACCTATCGAAGTAGCTGCCCAGTTAATGTTGGTGCAATGGAAGGATGAGCCCTACTCCATGGCCAAATTCTACATCTACAAGAACAAAGGTCTGAGTCTCCCTCTACGGGAAATTCATACAGTCTCAGATAAGCTACTGAATCAAAAACCTGCTTTCTGTAGGTCTGCTGTCAGAACATAAAAACTTGCTTTATTAACAGGAAATTTGCTTTATTAACAAGGCTGCCAAGAAAAAAATCAAATATCCCTATCTTTTTGGTGGTTTCTGGGACTGTTGGTGGCTTGCTGTGCTGTCCAGGGAAAATATACCTAGCCTGGGCTTTCCTGCGTCATTCTACTCCATCCCGGGGCCAGCAGAGAAAAGACAGGATCTTTGCCTGAAGAACATACAGCCTCATAGAGGGAAAAGCCACTCAGGGAAGACAGGATGTTGCCAGGGCCATTTGAGGGTTGCCGTTGTCACATGTGCCACCCCAGCCCTGGAGCACAGGTAGTTTGGGGGAGGCAAGGTCCACATTGGCAGATGTCATCAGGAAGACAAAGGAGGGGATTGGGAAAGTAACATGCACAGACTTCTTAGCTAGCGAAGGGCAGAGTGTTTCTGATTTCAGCTGGATCCCCATATCTTGCACATAGGAGGCACTCAATAAATACCTGCTGCATGAATAATTGCCTACTAGAAGACTGAGAAAAGCCTACTAGGGGACTGACGGACAGTGTGGCTTGAATGGTTGGTTCTCTGGCTGGCATGGTGTGGAATCAGGCTGGGTCAGTGTGGGAGGACCAGCTTAAATCACTTTCACCTTGAGTTTCTGATAAAGCTGCTGTCTTTTGCAGTTGGGGGGTGTTGCAGGGGGCTTGGGCCTTAGAGGAAGCAGACAGACCCAGAGGTCTATGAAAACTCAGCCAGGGCCAGTCCCCCGGAGGATGGGTAATTAGGGCTCCAGCTGCAGTCTGCAAGAGGGCCCGGCGAGGCTTTCTGGGGCTGGCTGACCCTCTTGACTAGAATGTGTTGCTGCTGCTTCTGGGTTAATGGGCCTGGTGGGCGCTCCCTTATTGGCCATTGAGTAGGGCTGTGTGAACATCTTCAGACGCTGGGAGTAGAGCCTTCTTCCCCCACCCCTTCAGCTGTGAGCATCTCAGGCACTGGAACTGGAAGTGGAAACGGGCCTTGGGTCACGGTGGCCCAGCCTCTCAGAACAGCAAGAACCTGTGTACTCAGCCCCCTCGACTGTGGGGCACTAGTTCCTGCCTGCAAGGACTGGGAAAGGCTGTGGTATCCACATCACACAGAATACACAGCTCAGCCCCCAGCACAGAATAGAAATTATTATTTCCCTTATCTTTCTTTAGAGTGATCACTGTATGAACATATGTGAAAGACTGAGGGGCTGGGGGCTGGGTATGCAAAGAAAAGTACAGAGCGAGGCTTACTATACTCTCTCCAAAAAGTCCAAAAACGGTGTATAAAGAAAATGGAGGTGCAAGACAGAATAATAACCATTTGTGGGGGCATGGGCATGGAGGAAAGCTTAGTGGGCAAGGCGTCACGTGCAACGTACTGTCTATACCAGCCCCACGCAAACCCTCTGCTCTGTACAGACCAGCCTCTTCACTGGGCCCCAGACACCGCTTGGATGGCGCCACCTCCACTAGCCACCCAGACTTCTCACAGGTTCAAATCTCACCTGTCCTTGAAGCTTCTGCTCTGTTCTTCATCCTGGGACAGGCTTTCCCATGTGCTGTGGCCACAATGACTTGCTTTCAGCAACATCTTCCTGTCTGGAACTCCCTGTCTACGCCACCTAAATAGATACCTTACGTGGCTGCCTAGATGCTTTCTGCCTGTTAGTCTTGTCCCTCCAACCAGACTGTAAGCTCTTTAGCAAGAATTTCATCTTCCTGCCTCCCACCCCCCCCACCCCATCCTGGCACAGCATGCTGCATATGTAGGTGCTCAATAACATTCTTACTGAGAGGATAAATGAGCAGATAAATGAAGAAATAAGAACAGAAAGAAGAAAGGAAGGAACAAAAGAAGAAAAGGAAGAGAGAAAGGAAAGAAAGAAGGAAGGCAGGAAGGCAGGAAGGCAGAAAGGAGAACCACCTGGTTTTTGCAAAGGCTGATAGGAAACTTCATGGCCTGTAAAGTTGGCGTTCCTTCTTTTCTCTCCTTTCTTACTCTTCCCCCGTAAAGAGTTTCTTTTAAAAATTTTTACTTTTTGAGCAAACTAAGACATGAGATATCATCTGTGTGAAATTGTCAAGCAATATAAAAGTAATTAAGGATTATATTTATATATATATTTCACATTTTATTTATAATTATTATAAATATATTATATTGTATAAATATTATATTATAAATATAATTATAAATTATATTTATATTTATTTTTATATGTGTAATTATATTTTATATTTCACTTATAATAATATTTTATATTTATTTATTGAACACTTACTATGTCCTCGAGATAGTTCCTGCCCTTGGAAGCTTACAGTCTGGGTGGGAGATGAGAGTAACACACGCATGAAGGCTTCAGCCAGAACCACTTAGTGCTGGGAGCTCCAGATCTGGAGAGACACATGTCTGGGATCCCAGCACCACCTGGGGCAACTCCAGCCTTCCATTTAGAATTGGGAAACCACACACACAGTAACACTTGTAAATATATAGATTTATCTCAGTTTCCTTACTGTTTAACAGGTGCACATATCTCATAGTGCTGTGTTCATTTATATCATTAATATATCTAAAACTCTTAGCATAGTGCCTGGCACATAGTTAGTGCTCAGTGAATATTACCTCTTATTATTACTGTTAACGATATCAAACTGTTATTGAATTTCTGTTATTTGAACCTAGTCAGTCACTAAGAACTTCAGGCATTGGCTTATCCCAGCTTTCTCTCTCGATTGTTGATTTCCCCTCCCTAATGTAACGGTTTTATTAGCAAGTAAACACACTCAAGTTTCTCCTCTCTTTAACCTCACCTGCTTGATCTCCCGCAGCCTTTGGCTACTGCTCCATTTCTCTGTCCCTTTCTTACTCAGGTTTCCCCAGAGCTGTTTACACACATTGTTCCCAGTTTCTCACGTCACATCCACTCTTCAATGTGCTGTCGTCCAACTTTTCCTCCCACTTCTTACCTGAAAAGGATCTTATTAAAGTCTTTGAATTAGTCTCTCCCCACTCCACTCTCGTTCCCAAGGCTACAAATATCATCTGTATCCTGAAAACTCTCTTGTGTATATCTCTGCTCTTTACCCCACCGCTGAGTACAACACTCACGCCCACGCCCACGTGACGTCTTCATTCAGATATTTCACGGGCATCTCAAAGTTAACGTTCACCACACTGAGCTCACAATCCCTTCCTCCTCCCATCCCCCACAACAGATTGTTCTTCCCCAAATATTCCTCTTCTCATGTTCATTCACACAGTTCCTTAAGCCAAATCTTAGGAGCTAACCTTGATTTCTCCCTCTTGTTCTCTTCCCTTAACTTCCTTCTCAAATCCAGCAGCAAGACCCATGGTCTCCATGTTCAAAATGTATCTGGAATTCACTCACTTCTCCTCTACAATCCCAGACCAAGCCACCATTATCTTTTGCCTGAATTATACGATAACCTTCAAACTAGTTTCCTCATTTCTATTCCTTCCCCCATATCCATTCACCACACAGCAGCCAGGTTGGTCTTTGCAAAATGTAGATCAGCAGCAAGACCCATGGTCTCCATGTTCAAAATGTATCTGGAATTCACTCCTCCTCTACAATCCCAGACCAAGCCACCATTATCTTTTGCCTGAATTATACGATAACCTTCAAACTAGTTTCCTCATTTTTATTCCTTCCCCCATATCCATTCACCACACAGCAGCCAGGTTGGTCTTTGCAAAATGTAGATGGCATCATGTCATTCCCCTGCTTGAGCTCGTTCAGGGGTTCTCAGCTGCACTCAGGATGAAATCCATACCCTTTAATGCAGGCTCCAAGGCCCTGCATAATCTTGCCCTGTCTACCTCCTTGACCTCATCTCATGCTACCCTTCCCGATGGGGATATGTCTCTAAAGGACTTACGGTCTAGTTGGGGGCAAAGGTCTAATATGGAGAAAGCATGTCAACAAACAACCATGCCCTACAGCAGAGGTTTAGGTGAAGATCCAAGTGGTACAGGTAGAAAGAGATGGAGGGAGTTGAAGGAGTCTTGTAGGACAACTAGACTGGAAGGGACTGAGACTCTATTGTTCACAACTGCACACTCAGCACATGGCTCAGTGCCTGGCATACGATAGGGGTCAATAAATATTTCTTGAACAAATAGATGACGCAATACATGAATGAGTGAATGACGTCATTCCCTGCCCCACTGGGGCTCACAGCCTCATGGGGGAGGCTAGCAAGTAAACTAATGGTGGCAGGGGTATGTACATTCAAAGTACTCTAAAGAGTACATGGGCAGGAACTGCCCACTCTGCTTGGGAGGGGTCAGGACAGATGTCAGACAAAGAGGTGACACTTATCTGGGACTTGAAGGATAATTATGAATGAGTTTAGAGAGATGAGTAGCAGACAGGCATCCCACGTTAACGACACTGTAATGCAGGTGAAGAGTGGGGCTCATTGCTGGTGGAGGCCATTAGAGCACCAGACAAGACAAATGTCAAACTATATGTCACACAGAGCAGAGCTTTGTCAGGAGAGAAAGTAGAGATGACTGATTGGCACATAGTAGGTTGTCAATAGACATGGGTAGAAGGAATGCCAGCTGGATTACTAAAGGCAATTTAGGGCAGATTTGAGTCTTGACTGGGCTTTGAAATACAAAACCACTGTCTAAATGAAAGACAATATGCTAATGAAGGTCATAATTAATATTGATGAGAAGATGGTCATTGATGACGCAGATCACTCAGGAGGAGCAGAAGCCAGGCAGATGAGGAGGTGTGTTAAACACTCCAGCAGGTCACTCTGTCTGGCCCTGCCACCGTGGGTGGGAGGGAGGGCAGGGGAAGGACCTCATGACTCACACAGTGCTGGGTGGAGGTGCCTGCTCTGACTGTGGCTGTTCCTGCTACCTGGTGGAAGGCTGGCCTTGGGAGGAAGCCCTTCATCCCTGCAAGGCCAAAGTGCTCCCATGAATGCTGACCCCCAGAAAGCGTTGCTTTGCCTGTGGTCTATGAAGGTGAAATACTGGGTCTCATACATTTGCCACTTTTTGCTTTTTCCTTGCCTAGATCCCACACTGGCAAAAACATCGAGACTGAGACGGTGGTCTGCAGGGCTGAAGAATTCAAATGGAGCAAGTGCCTGCCTGGAAAATGTTTGTCCAGGTGGATCTGGTGACTGGGAATACTCTAGGCAGCCTTGGTAGAGGACAGAAAGCTGGAGTAGGGTGGTCTGGAGAATGCGAGGGATAGGACAGTTTTTTTCTTTGCTTTAGAGAAGGATGGAGTATGTGAATGATCTTTGTGTATCTTTCTTTTTTTTAATCATAACCCCCCTGTGCCACCCTGCTTGCTGCTCATATGTTTTTCCTTAATGGCATAAGCATGGCTGTGGAGGTCTAAAGCACCAATAGTTAATAATAATAGCTAACCTTCTACTGAGCCAGCTGTTGTTCTTAGACCTTTACATTAAATAACTTCACTTAATCCTCTCAATAACAGGGCAGTAAGCACTTTTTCTCATTCCCATTCTACACACATGGAGATTGAGGCTCAGAGAGGTGAAGCAATTCATTCAAGGTCACACCGACAGGAAGTTGTAGAGCAAGGATTGGAACCAGGAGTGTGGCTCCTGGAATCACCTGTTCTAGAGGTGGCCCTGGGGCAGGGAGGGGAGGAATACCGAGACCCAGGAAAGCAGCAAAGAATGAGGTCAAGAGTTAGCTGTTGAAGCTGTGTCCACTGCCAGGTTCTGAGAGCCCCTGGTCCGGGTGTGAGAAGATTCCAGCTCTATCATCTGGGTGGAGGACACTGGGTAAGCATCTACATGTTCAAAGTCTTTGTTTTCCCATCTGGACGATGAGGATCACTACTCCACGGGGCTGTTGTGAGGAGGAAATGAAGGAGCACATGCACGGTGCCTGGTGCAAAGCAGGTGCCCAATAAATATGAGTTCCTTCTCTTCCTTCTCTTCTGGGTAAAGTTGGCTTCAGGCTAGGCTCAGTCATTCTTTCCACAAATTTGTACTGAGGGTCCACCGGATGTCAGACCTTCTGCTGTGCGCTGGGAAACACACCAATGAAGGAAGAGGCTGAAGCAACATGGGGTGGCATGGGGAAATGACCCAGAGTGACGAAAAAGGATTTCTAACTAACCCACAAGAACACAATGCCTGATAAATAAATGTTCTTTTTAAAGCAATAGCCACAGGAGGGCGCGTGGGTAGTCCAGAGATGCCAGTGCTCCACCAAACACTGACCTCAGCCCTTGGACTCTCTGCCCAGGCCAGCCCCAGTGCATTTCCTATGCCAGCAGTTACTGGAGCAGGAGCCTGCCTTTTAGAAAACCACATATCAGGAAAAAAGAACGACCTGCTAAAGTCACACAGCTACTCAGGGCAAGAGTGGAACCAAAAGCCCAGGCTTTTGATTTCTGATTGAAGGTCTTCTCGACACAGGGGAGTGTCTCCCATCCTTCCTTTATTCCCACATGCTTCATTGGAGATAAGACAGTTCTGCTCTAATCTGGAGCCATAGCTTATTCAAGACTTTGGCTCAGAATGGCTTGAGACTATTTCTTAAAACAACTAGACCAACCTAAGGAGCAGGGAGCTGAGGCTGTCCAAGGGAATGTGCCCGTGCATCTGCCGGCTAGTGGTGGGGCTCCAAGGTTACAACTAAGTGCTGGTGTCCAGCATTTGCATTTCTGAATGAACTTTATACAGAAGAGAAGGGCCAGTCATTTTGTGATGGAGGAAAAGGTCTGAGGCTAATAGATTCTTATATTTGGTGCTTTTCAAAGAGTCCTTCCGAGAGTTGGTGGTGCTGCTCTACTGGAGCCTATTTAACAGTTTGGAGGCCTCAGACTAGGTGTGAAAGACCTTCTGGAAGAGAGATTTATTCACTTCTCACGAAGTAACTGGGGAAGGCTTTCAGAAAGTCCTTTCTTGCAGGGCCTCACAGGACTGAGGCTCTCTGGACTTGGTGGGTTGAGGTCTGTTCCTGTTTGCAGGCAGGGGGATGGATAAGGTGACCCCGAAAGCCTCTCCGTGGCTGCGTGGAGGGGCCTGTGTGTGCCCCGTGACTGCCTGCGTGGTTGTTGGTGTGTGCTGCTCGGTGGGAGGCGCGTGAGAGTGGCCGCCTGTGGGTGCGTCTCAGGCGCCCAGGCTGAAGCTGAGCCCGCTGCGCCCACTTGTGGCTCCCCGGCGCCGCCAGGAGGAACCGCGCCTTTGCCGCTTCTGCCGAGGACGCCGCCGGATAGGAGGAGGACGCGAGGCTGATGACATGAGGGCGCCGTCTCCCGAGTGATGGCAGCGCGCGCTGCCTCGCCGCCTCCGCCGCTTTGCTCC
>NW_007729012.1:79486-134824 GCF_000696425.1 Galeopterus variegatus
AGCCGGGGCCCCCTGGCCCCAGGGGCCCTCCGGGGGAGAAGGGCGACTCAGGGAGGCCTGGGTTGCCCGGGCTGCAGCTGACGGCGGGCGGGACCGGCGGCGTCGGGGTGGTGGGAGGCGGAGCCGGGGGCGGCGGCGACTCCGAAGGCGAAGTGACCAGCGCGCTGAGCGCCGCCTTCAGCGGTCCCAAGATCGCCTTCTACGTGGGTCTCAAGAGCCCCCACGAAGGCTACGAGGTGCTCAAGTTCGACGACGTGGTCACCAATCTCGGCAATCATTACGACCCCACCACCGGCAAGTTCAGCTGCCAGGTGCGCGGCATCTACTTCTTCACCTACCACATCCTCATGCGCGGCGGCGACGGGACCAGCATGTGGGCGGACCTCTGCAAAAACGGCCAGGTCAGTGACCCACAGCCCCGCAAACCCTCGCTCGCGCCCCGAACCAGCCTCCTTTCCCTCCACCTATGAGCGCCGAGCGCCGGAGCGAGCACGGCAGGGAGCGCGTCGCTGGGCTACAGCGCTCCGCTTCCCAAGGCGCCCCGGCCGCGCTTACTGGAACTTAGCGCCAGAGGTTGAGCCCCGAGCTCAACCCAGAGACCCTCACACCCAAACTGTGCTTCTCGGCTACTTGCGTCTCTGACCGTAGCCGCGTGGGCTCCTCGGAATCCTCAGTTTTCTTTAGCTCCCGCTGTGCACCCCGTCACCCCTTTGTCTTCCAGCCTCCTTTCCTCTTGGCCCTGGCCCCTAGTGCCCACCCTTCTCCGCTGGGTCTGTGTCCAGGAAGCCCCCTTTCCCTCCTCCCCGGACTCGCCGGCTGCGGAGAGGAGGGGACCAAGAAGGAGTTGGTCAAGTTGGAGAGTGTGGAGCTGGGGCGGGAATGTAGACCCCAAAGCCGCAGGCGGAAAGCGGGCCAGGGAGCTTGCCAGGTGGGGGCCGGGCAAGGGCTGGGGATGAGGTGCGCCGGCTCACCTGCTCCTGCGGCTCGCCCACAGGTCCGGGCCAGCGCCATCGCGCAAGACGCCGACCAGAACTACGACTACGCCAGTAACAGCGTGGTGCTGCACCTTGATTCTGGGGACGAGGTGTACGTGAAGCTGGACGGCGGGAAAGCGCACGGAGGCAATAACAACAAGTACAGCACGTTCTCGGGCTTTCTTCTGTACCCGGATTAGGGGCGCAGGGGCGCGAGGTGGGGGTGGTTTCAGACTGCCCTGTCCCCGCGGGGGCGCGCGGCTCCTTGGTGAGGGCCACTCTCGCTTCATGACACTTCCTGACATCTCCGTTGGAAAATACACATCCCTGCTGCCCTCCCTACCCCGTCCCGGCCTCTATGTCTGCGACTCACCACGCTCTGGGCTTTGCCCCTGGTCCCTGTTCCCAGCCCGAGGAGGGAGAGCAGGACGCTTACGTGGCGAGTTGAGCTTGAACCTCAGCCCTCGAGGCTGGTGGCGGCGCAGACTTTGCAAACCTGATTGTACTGGACGGTCGGGGCAGGGGGCCTTCCCTCTTCCAGACCTCCTCCTCCTCCTCCCAGTGCCCCAAGGCCAAGGGCTCCAGGCCCTGGCCAGGGAGGTAGGCTGAAGTGAGCACAGGCTCCCTGGGGCTTCCTTCTTTGTGACCCAAAATACTTGTGCAAATTTCCCTGTCCATCAGCCAAAACCCACCCACAGCAGAATTCCAGCAAACGGAAATTCACCTCTCCACACCGCACTCCCTCTGCAATGCATTAAATTATGTTTTTAGACTATGGGCTCCATTGTCTCTGTCACTGGCCCCTGGACCGGGGCTCCAGACGTCTACTTTGGCATAAAGAGCTTAACCCGGCCCAGAATAGCCCCATCTGTGCCCTGCTTTCCAGCCTCTGCCGTGTCCGTGCCACCTGGGGGTGGGTAGAAAGATGTGGAGAGTAGGGGAGCACTCTTTCCCTGAGGTTCTCTCCTGGCTGCAGCCCTGAACTGGAGGGGCCCAGAGGGGTGGGGGGAGGGTTGGAGGAAGGCAGGGGAGGAGTGGTGGGGTCTCCAGCCTCCCGCAACTGGAGCAACTTTGTACTCTCGGAGTTAGTGGAGGAGGTCAAAGGGAAGGGGTTTCTGGGGAAGGAAGGGGAGGAGGAAACATACCTGCAACCTGGGAGGCAAGAAGGAGGCGTTACTGGGGAGGGAGCTGAGATGTCTGGCTCTGAAAAGGCAGTGCAGAAGCCCCCAGCAGGAGCGCTCCCACTCAGGCGCCTGGTAGCCTCAGGCATGTCCATTCACTCCTACCCGAGCTACGTCCACATCTCTCCAAAGAACTGGTAAACTGAGGCAACTCTGTGGCTCATCCAGCTCCCTGAATTCACCCAGAACTATGTGTTAGGTGAGATAGACACAGTCCCTTAGGAGGGACACTCCTGTTCTGGGGTCTTCCCTTTTCTTTTTCAGGGTGGCATGGGGCGCTTGCTCCAAGCTCCAGTGTGTTTGTCTGGTCCCCTCTCTTTACTTCTTTTCAGCATTCATTCCACACTTGCAAGTTAGGAAGACACCCCCCAAAGTTTCAATTTTTTTACTTTTTTGTTTTTGTTGTTAGATCATTGAGTCCCAACCAACAGAAAGTTAGTTAACTGCAATATAACCAGTTAGCAACCTGTCAGCACTCAACTCATTCTGACCAGTTGTTTGAAAAGAAATATGTGTGACAGTGTGCAGAGTCAGCCCCAGAGTGTGTGTATCTGAGTAAAATTGGAGATAAATCTATCTATATATCTATATTATCTGTCTATATCTATCTAGCTGTCTTTCTCCCATGTGGATATAATGCTGTGGTTGTCCTCATGTGATCCATGTTACACGTGTACACACATGTATTCATAGGTCTACATAGATGTGGTGTGTGACAATGTTCATGGCTGCGTGTCTGCCCCCAAATCACATTGTGCTCGACTTTAGTTACTGGAGGATGCTGAAAGCAGTGATTCTCACTTAAAAGACAATTATACTCCCTGCCTTGAATCCTGTGGCTGTTGCTATTCCTCTTTTTGCTCTTATGTTATTTGAATAATGTTTTATTGTCATTCACTTGAATATAAGGAATGATTATGTCTGCTTTCACTCCAGGGATAAAGTGCTCAAAAAGAGAGAGAGGGGAAAAACTACCATTCCCCAGTTCCAGACGTAAACCAAACCTCAACTCCCCACCCTACCCTAGTCCTGCTGGTTGTGGAGCCCAAACCCAGCTGAGCCCACCTGAGCCCAGGAACTGGGAAGGGCAGGGTTGGGCCCCATCTACAGTTGCATAGGTATCAATTTCTGATGCCTTGTTGATTGTGTCATCCAGAAATGCGATTAAAACCAAATATCTAAGACCCAAATGAAGTCTAATTGCTATGGATCTGCAATCCCCAGTGGGTCCCTAATCCTTTTTGACTTATTCCTCCCCTTCCTCCGATGAGATGGAGCTTAGACAAAAAGCCCTCGGTTTAAATTTCAAAAATTAAAATTGACATGCAGCAGTGGCTTTCCTGGGAGCGGGAGGAATTTCTAAGGAGGTGCCCAAGCCCAGCTTTATCCTCTGCATTAAGAAGCAATTTGTACTTCTAACAAAACCTCTGCCACTCCCCTTTGGCAGAACGGCAGTGGAGACACCTTGCCCAGGTCTGGCTGTTTGCAATACTTACACAAATTTCAATCTGAGATTCCTCCATCTGTATTCCCCAGTGCAGCTGGGCTCCTTGCAATTCTAATACCTGGGCTGCTGGGAGGTGCTGCCAGAGGTGTCAGCTGCTAAGAGGATGATAGATTGATGAGGCTGTGGGTGGCAAGGAGCCAGCTCAGGAGCAATCTGTGTCTGCACACTCTCCAGGTGCAGGTCCCAGGCAGACCCATTATGGCCCACCCAGGCCCATGAGTCCATCATCTGTCTGGAGGACTCTCTGAGAAGAGGACAGGGTGGGGTGGGCAGAGCAGGCCTCCCGCCATTGCCACCTTTGTGGTACCATTAATCCTGAGGTGCACATGGAATGCAAGAAACCCATTGACCCAGACGCTTATCCTTGTCTCTAGCTGAGCAGGGAATTATTATTAGTCTTAATTATAAAGTATCACTTTAATTTCCTAATTGCATTTGGTTCCATTTTCTAATTGCATTCTTAGGCTGGGATTATCATACTGGCATCTCCCAGGAATTAAGAAAGGCATTAATCTATCCATTTGGGAGATGCAGAAATTGGGGCTCAGAGAGGTGCATGACTTGCCCAAGTTAACAAAGCTTAAGAGAGGCTAAGCTAGGACTTGAACTCAGACTTCCAGGCTATGCCCTGCCAGACTTCACAGATGGGGGCACGCCCACCTCCCAGGCCTTTGGGAGGAGAGCAAGTGGGTGGGGGGTGCACTTCCCAGTCCTTCCTCCTCTGTAGTGAGTGTCAGCATCTTCCAGAGGACCAAAGAGCCAGTCTTGCTTCTTTCGTCCAGGCCACCACCCAGAGAGCACCCCAGACAGAGGCTCCCACTCTTGAGAAATTTGGCTGAACACCCTGGCATCAGGGTCAGTGTTGATGGCCCAACTGGACCTTAGGCCACCAACACCAAATGCTGCATTTAGACCTGTCATCTCCACCAGCAACTTCTCTCCAACCTCTTCTCCTTAAGGCCAACTGATGCCTTTCTCCTAGAACAGCTCTCCCTTCTCCCTCTTGGAGGCAGCAGGGAGAGGGGGCATCCTACAGGTGCAGAGAGTTTAGCTGAAGTGAGCATCAGCTATAGCTGATTGACGAGAGGGCCCTGTCCCATTCCCAGAGTCAGCATGTATGTGACTAATTATTTTCAGGATTGCCTGAGTGCATGAGATACACACCTGACCTCAGAAATTCAGATAGAAGTTATACCTTCTGCTACATTTCTGTCCTATCTATGTGAGATGCCTCCCTTGTGCACCCAAGACAAAACATCCGGGCCCCCTCTGCATCAGGCTATCACGACACCACAGAAGGGCCACATTGCGGAGACTGGTTGTTTCAAACTTCCCTGATCATGCAGTCCTATTGGTTAAACATTTTTTGAGTGCTCACACCCAATATATATATTTGACTTATGAATAATTTATGTATAATATTGTCAACCTATACTTTTAAAATTTTTCCGTCTTTTTGTATTTGTATTCATCAATGGATCTGCATTGTCAAGTCAGTATATATATTTTAGCTGGCTAGCCGAGTTTGTAGTAAGTTTCCTCTTGGAACAAAAAGAAACAAGAGTGAATTCAAGGGTTGTTTCCCTTCAACTTACCATTTTTCCAGAATCTTAGGCATGAAAATATGTTCTTTTATGAGTCACAGGTAAGTCTGTGCACTTTAATTCTTGGAGTGCACAGTTTCAATCCACATTTTAAATATTAGTAATGCTTGATTTCCCCCCTTTTTAAAATTAAAAATAAATAAAATGAAAGTTCCAATATTTCCTCCTCACACCTGAGTTTGGAGACTCTTTTTGTCTTTTTTTTTTTTTTTTTTTTTTGTCTGGCAACGGATCGCAACCCTCAGTGTCGCGCCCGTACCGGACCAGGACCGGCAACGGGATCGCAACCCTCGGTGCTGCGCCCGCACCTCGCTCAGCCAGTGAGCGGGAACCAGTCTGTATGTGGGATCCGAACCCTCGGCGGGAGCGCCACCGCGCTCCCAAGCGGTGCACTGTAGCAGTGCGCCACCGGGCCGGCCCTGAGTTTGGAGACTCTGATGTTGCTGTTGGAGCCAACTCTGAGAATGAGGATTCGTCAGGCAGGGCGGGGTCTCTCCTGGGGCCCCTCTGAATATTGGGGAGGACAAACCTGGCAGGTAGAAATGAGGAATTTTGGAGGAATGTTTTGTTCTGCTGTTATTGCCATATTCGAATTCCCTTCAGTGAAGGAGGGCAGTCCCCAAAGAAGCATGGATCATAACAGCAGTTGCAGTAAACAATATAAAGCAGTAGTTTTTAAAAATAAATTTTATTATCATAATTTCAAAACCACACAAGTACATAGAATAGTGTAATGAGCCCGCATGTGCCTGTCATCAAGCTTCAGTGCTCACCATGTAATGGCCAAGCACACAGAACTGCAGATTGTGTTTACTAAGACCTTAGGATGTGTCAAGAATTGGTGCTAGGGCACGACTGTGTCCTCACAACACCACATGAAGTAGGTATCACTATCAGTCCCACACTACAGATGAGGACACTGAGGATCAGAGAGGTGAAGTGACTTCCCCAAGATAAGGGCCAGGACTGGCACGAAGGTCAATGTGACCCCAGAACTCAAACTCTTTTTGGGAATATGGGTGGGGCAGGGAGGGCAGACCATAAAAAGACAAACCACAGTGAGGGTGCATTGCTACAAACAAGACGCCCGTCAAGCACCTGAAGGTGAGGCCAGGGCACAGGGTTTTGTGAAGGCCTTGATAGAAAGCATGCTCTCTCCTGGTGTTGTGATCAGTGTGTCCCCAGGACTTCTCCCTCTCCCGCTTCTCACTATTCCATGGACCAGTCATGCTCTTCCTCTGCCTGGAACCCTCTTCTCTGGGTGAGCCTCCACTCTTCCACGGCTCAGAGGGCACATGACTTTTGGTGGCTCCCTTCCTCCCACCCTGATGCTCTAGATTTTTCTTCTCCCCACTTAGAGGGCCCATAGAACACCCTGTGGAACATCCCTACCATGACACTTGCCACATTATTTTAATCCTATGCTGGGTTGTCTGTCTTCCCCATGGACTGTGGGTTTCCCAGGGGTAGACCCCATGTCTGTGTGGGTCACCACTGAACATTCCCCCTCACCCCCACCACTCGCCAGCACTTAGAATGGTGGCCGACACACAGAAGGTGCTCAATAAATGTTTGCAGAATGGATGGCTGGACGGATAGAGAATTCTGAGAAGGTAAATCTTGAAAAGATATTCATGCAGGTGTGTGGCTTCTGGGCTGATTTAGTCTCCCTCCCCATGGCCTTCAATATGTCCCTCTGTATGCTGGGACTGCTTGGGCAGTAGTGTCATTTCCAGCAGTGTCCCTTGGTTGGCACTTTTGCTGTCAGGATTCTTTTATTTTCTCCAAATGAAAAACATCTTTTGAAAAATTTGTTGACATGATATGCACTTGCAAAAGAATGTAAACAATATAGGGAAATACAAAACAGAAAGTAAAAATTCTCTCTCCCCTTCTGCAGTCTCCTTCCACATAGATAATTTCTGCGAACAGCTTGATTTGTATTCTTTCAGATTTCCAAATGCACAGAGAATAGAAAACTCTAAACACTCTTCTGCATCTGCTTCCCCACTTAATGATCACCCACGAGCAACTCTCAGTGGCAGTTCATGCTGAGCCCCTTTTCTTTTGACCAAGGTGCATGCTGTTGTACCATTAATGATGACCTTTAATTGGTTAAACAAATCTTCCATCACTAGACCCGCCAGCTGATTCCAACATTCCGTGGCCTCGTGGAGGAGCAGCCTCTGCTAACAGGATTCCACTTTCACTTGTAGTTCTGCTCCCGTGGGAAAATCCCACCTCATTTCCAAAGCAGCATAAACAATGTCTTTACCCAATTTACAGATTATTCAGGTACTTCCCCTCTTTCTGCCCTTGATTTCTACCTCGTGGTAAACTTTCTACACCCAGAAGCCTGTCCACTGGGACTGAGTGAATTAAAGAAAGAGACCAACTCCAGCCAGCCTGGTTTTGATGCTGTTGGCACAGGGAGAATGGCAGGGGCTCCTGGCTGTGTGTGTGGGGTGTGGGGAGACCTCATTCTCTGGGCATGCTGGGCTCCAATGAGGATGAGCCTTTGCTGCTGCCTAGAATTTTTTATTTTTTATTTTTGCAGCTGGCCAATGTGAGGATCCAAACCCTTGACCGTGGGGTTAGCAACACCATGCTCTAACCAACTGAGCTAACTGTCCAACTCTAGATTTTCAAACCTTGTTAAAGATGCGGTCCATCCAAGGGAGGGTGAAGTTTTGAGGAAGATTTCCTAGGGAGAGCACCACTCTTGACTTTGGCTCTTAAACGACTGATTGGAAGAGCTGTGCTTCTTAGTGGTGTGTGCCTCCTTGCCCACGTGGGTCTTTTGGCAATTAGTAAAATAGTCCTCTTCCTCCAGGCAGGTGTGGTGTTTCTTGGGGCCTGAGGTTTGGGAAAAGTCCACTTCTCCTCTCTTCTCCTCCCCTTTTCTCCAGTTCCTGTGTCCAGAGCTGGGCTCTGCTGCCTCTTCCCCAATAGGGGTGGGTGAAGGGGGCAGGGAAGGGTGGGACGTTCTGCTCTGACGCCGGTAACTCCAGGCCAGTTGGAGACTGACGCAGTCACTGGGATACCAGGCCACACTGGGCATCTGATGTATGCCCTTAAACCAGACTGAGCAGTGCACAGCAGCTCAGTGCACCAAAATAGCCCAGCCCCTTAAAAGCAACCAGGTCACAAGGCACCGTGGAGAGAGAGAGTAGAAAAATAATAATAAAATAATTTTTTTTTATTGAGCTGAGCCCTTTATTTATGTTGTCTAGCTTAATCCCAGCAGTGGAGGAAAGTGAGATTCAGCAAGTTAAATATCTCAACAGTTATCTCCACAACTCCGTAAGAGGGTTGAAATGGAGGCACAGAGAGGGCTAGTGATTTGCCCACAATCACACAGTGAATATGTGCCCCAATATTGAAGCCCAGGTTTGTCTGACTTCCAAGGCCTTGCTTCTTGTAATCCAATTCCCTGTCTCTCATACCAACCTGCTGGTCATATGAGTCTTATAAACTCCCTGAGCCATGGTTTCCTCTTATGTAAAATGCCACCTATCCTATGAGATGAGTGTGAAGAGAGAATGAGCTAATGGATGTCGACAATGTTACTGGGAAACATTCCATGAAAGTTGGTTGTCATCAGCATTCAACCATTTATTTTGAAAAACAGTCACTTTTCCACCTACACCATCTGGCTACTTTTCTAAGCTACTGGCTTTTAGTGAAACTCAACTATGGTTTTTGACCTTGCATTCAAATCCACCTTTACCATAAACTAGCTCTGCAATACTTTAACAAATTATTCAACCTGCTGAGCCTCTCTTTTCCCCATCTGTAAAACTGGGTGAGTATTTGTACCACATGGATAGTTGGGGGGATTAATGGGATGTTATAACACAGTGCGAGACACAGAATAAGTGCCTGAGATGTGAGGATAGTGGGTGATGGTGTTGAAATAATGACTAGGGATCCCTTTGTTCTCTCCTGAGCTGGCACATTTCAGGAATCATCAAACCAAGGCCACTTGGAGTGAGGAGAGGGATTTCAGTGTCAACAGCTGGCATTTAAGAGCATGTTTATGTGTTAGGATCCACCAAGGACATTTTCCAAACATGTCTACGATCCTTTTGGAAACCCTTAAAGATAAGTGTACCCATTTTACAGACAAGGAGGTGAGAGGTCATTTTCAATGGTTGTTATATATGTCAAAGTCAGAATTCAGCCTAGTGGCTTTCCGCCTTACGTGCCTTGGCTTCCTAGAGAGGATGAACCATGGTGGTAAGCACTGCCCCTTAAGGATCCCAACAAGTGATGTGTATGCAATTTACAATCGATGGCTGTGCAGATCCTGGTGGGGCTCCCTTGTTGACTCCCAGGCTAATAAGCCCCTGCATAATTGGGCCTGGAGCCGTGACTAAGTCTCAGGGCTCTGCCACATGAATATGCAAACTCCCATTGATGCCCAGTTCTGGCCTGATTTCAAATTGATGCATACAACCCAGCGGCTAGGGGCCTCTCGCCATGCATAGCAAGAACATCCACTAATCCCGTTGAAGCTCCTGGGGCTTGGAATTGGGGGTCAAGGCTCAGCACGACCCATTCGAGAGGTTCAATGAGGGCATGCAGTCCAGGCTGCAGCCTCTTTCACGATCTGCCTCACCTCTGTGGGATCAATATTGGACTTTGCAACTCTTTGAAAGGCTGGTTTCTTTTTTCTTTCCCCAGCTCCACCATGCACACCTGGAAAACGCAGACCCTGTTCAAGGGCACAGAATTCAGGGGCACAGAATCCAATAGGAATAGTCTGCAGGCCTCTGGATTTTGAAAATTAGCTTTGCCACATGTTCTATTCAAAACTTGCTAACTGGGTTTGCATGTGGGCCAAGCACGTGGCAGAGGATGTGGTCATTACCCTCTTTCAATCTGGTTGGTAACAGAACTAATGATAATGTCCATAATGCTCCTCCTGTTTGTCAGGTACCTACTGGGAGGTGCATGTGACTCACATGCCCTCACTTTAAACTCCCAGAAGTCCTGCAGAATGGGTTTTATTCTCCCCTTCTTACAGCCGAGGGTGCTGAGACTTGAGAAGTTAACTGACCTGTGCTACAGCCCCATGGCTACGATGTGGTGGAGGTTGACTTGCAGCCCAGGTCTGTCTGGTTGCAAAGCCCCTACTCTTTGCACAACAGAGATGCTGCAGTGTGTCTTGGTACCCCATGGACATGTGGGGAGGGGTTGATCTGATGGCTGATCTGGGCATAAGGGATCTCCATGAAGAAGTGAGAGGGCCTGGGAAGGACTGGTTTGTTCAGGAGGGCTTCCAGGTGGTGGTGACCCCTGAGTTGGGGTTTGTCATGTAAGTTATGGTCATCATCCTTAGGGTGTTTGCAATGAGGCAGAGCAGAAAAGACACACAAAAATTTCTTTGTTTACTTATTCATTCTCCAATCACTTATTGACTACATACTCTGTTTATCTTGAACCTTGTGCTGGACCCTGGGGCACAAAATGTCCTGAGACAGTCTCAGGTTCACAGGAACTGTGTTGAGGAGAAGAGCCAGACCAGGGTCAAGGGCATGGGACATGCCACCCTTAATAGGGAAGATGAAACAGAGTAAGGCTAGGCCTGTGAACCAAACTGACTCTTTTCCCTGCAGAGGACACTTGTTGCTTTTCCACTCCTCAGTCATGAGACCCCCAGGGCAAATGATTACCCCAGGCCTGCCCTGATAAAATAAACCGAGATAAGAGAGGAAGCATGTTCACTGAGTCGCAAAACCCCTCTCCAAGGCTTGTTGACCGTAATTGTAAAAATTAAGTTACAGATTAACCTTAAGATCCCTTTAGAAATTCCCACATGTGCATAAAGCTTCAAGGTGACTGCTACTATGACCCTTCTGGGGTGATGATGATGAACAGCACCAGCTCTTGGACCTACTGAGTAGGCTCAAGGATCAAAGCCCTAAATGAGCATGCATCCATGACGCAACCAGGAAGAACAGAATGGGCCACGCCCAGTAATGCTGGCCTGTACCCGTCAACTCCTTTCCCAATAAAAGACCGTGAACAGTTCCCCTCCAGGGGCTTTTCTTTACTGTAGCTGCCACCCTTATGCATAAGTCTATCTCCTCTTTTAATAAAGCATTGCTTGCTTTACTGCTGGGTACATTGTTCATTTCTACGACTTTGGAACCCAAGAAGCTAATTTAGTCAATGGTGAAAATTGGAAAGCTCGGGCTGGCCTGGTGGCGCACTGGATAGTGCGCCGCTTGGGAAGCGCGGCGGCGCTCCCGCCACGGTGAAAATTGGAAAGCTCGGGCTGGCCTGGTGGCGCAATGGATAGTGCGCCGCTTGGGAAGCGCTGCGGCGCTCCCGCCCGAGGGTTCGGATCCCACATACGGACCGGTTCCCACTCACTGGCTGAGCGAGGCGCGGGAGCAACACCGAGGGTTGCAATCCCATTGCTGGTCCCCGGTCCGGTACGGGGGCAACACTGAGGGTTGCGATCCGATGCCGGACGCGGAAAAAAGACAAAAGACAAAAAAAAAAAAGAAAATTGGAAAGCTTTGGGCAGCAGAGAAGACTCCAGCTGCAAGAGGCAAGTGGCCACTGGGACTATTTTGCTCCCATGTCTCTGTTGCTGGTAAGTCTCTCCTGGAGTCCCCGGCCTAGATTTTAACAAGGCAATGCTTTATTCTCTTCTACTCTCCTTTTTCTCCCCTTTTCTTCCTCTTTAAAGTGACTGCGGGACAACTACAGCTTAAACTCCTCTCGACCTGTGAGAAGCTGCTCCCTCTGGCCGGCAATGGCTTGCCCTGACAGGTAACTAGCAGAGGTGGGAAGGCCAGTCCTACGCCGTGAAGATCTTGCTTGAGCAGGTTACCCCTGACAGGGAATTCATGAGAGTGGTGGGGATTCACTCCCATGCCATGCAGTGACTGGAAGCCCGGGAGCCACTAAAATTCTCTTTACCTTTCTCTGATTTTCTGAGCCCTCTTCTGCTGTTTTGGTTAGATTGTATCTGCTGCTATGTAGGTGCACCCTGGAGGGCTCCCGGCTATGCTTTGTTTCTCTGATTTAAATCTAGTGGATACTTTTCTTTTTTTGTGCTGACAGCAGTAGGGACATCTGCTTTTATCAATTACTGTGTCAGTGGAATAGGTTGACCCCGCCGATTGGGACTAGGATAAACTGGACCCTACTGCTCCTCTTTTCTCTTTGTTTGCTTGGTTAGACATTTAGTTAAGTACTGGTAATCTGAATAAACCTTCCAATCCTTGCACCAATTTTTGGATTTTCAAGTCATTTGTATAGTGGAGAGGGCAAACCAAGCCTGGTCGGTCAGTAACAAAGAGACTGCACCCAGGAGAGCCACTGAGCCCAGGGTGGAGCTGGGGGAGGAGATACAAAGTTTACAGATGCTTCCACCTCTTTGAAGGGGGAGGGAAAGATATTCTGGGTGGGAGGAAACAGCATGTCAAAGGCCTGGAGGTAGGACTTGCCTGCGGGAGGGGTCTCCTGGAGCCTTCCTGTCCACCTGCGTGTGTCAGGGTGTGTGTGTGTGTATTGGTGTGCATATAGAATGTGCACATGTGGAGGTAGATGTTATTTATGTGCGGGTGCATGGAGATTTATTGTGGGTGGAATGCTTTTGTGTGTGTTGGAGTGTATATGTGTGTGGTATTGGTGTGCATATAGAATGTGCACATGTGGAGGTAGATGTTATTTATGTGCAGGTGCATGGAGATTTATTGTGGGTGGAATGCTTTTGTGTGTGTTGGAGTGTATATGTGTGTGTGCGTGTATATACTGGAGGCGGGGGGACAGTGTCAATTGCAGTGCTGCTGTATCTGGCGCAGCACACCCATTTACTTGGGCCCTTCTTACCCCTCACTGGAAAGATGGAAGACTTTTATGCCATTGGTTGGTTCCCCTTTTTTCCAGACCTTTCTCCTAATGCACGTAATAAACTTTGTGCCTGACTCTTTTAAAAGTGAGCTTGGAGTTTATATTCGGAGTGGGATCAAAGACTGGAAAGTGGGGTCCAAGGCTGAGGGCTGGATGATGGGTGGAAGAGGGACCAGGGAGAAGGAACAACTCAGGGCAGGGGCTGGAGGTTAGAAGGGTCCCTGAGTTGCCCAAAGGATCCCCAAATCATGGTGTTCTGGAAACACAGAATCTGGATACTTAGAAATGCAGCAGCAGCAACTTCCCATTTTAATACCACGTGATCCTTTCTAAAGGGCATGGGCAGCCATTCTCTCTCTCACTTGTAGTGACATGCCAGCCCCCACATCACAGCATGTGAGCTTTCAGAGTCCTGTGCTCCTTCCCATCTAGTTTCTGCAATGACCCTGGTCACTGGTGGGTCAGTTATATAACATCCCCACTTACTGGTGAGGAAACTGAGGCTAAGAGAGATGAAATGACTGGTCCAGGTTCACATGGCTGGTGAGCAACTGTGCAGTCCAGTCAGCTTCTGAGGGCTTCTGTTGGCTCAAAGTGAGGGGTCTGAATGTGGTCAAAGTGAGGGGGAGGGAGCAAGCAGATAGATTTCCACCTGTATCTCAGGCCAAATAGAGGGGATCATTGTACCCCAGTCCTCCCATATCTCCTGGATATACCAACTAGAATATCCATCCATCTATCCATTCATCCATCTATCTATCCATCTCTTATCCATCCATCCATCCATTATCCATGCATTCAATGCACATCTGTGTGCCAGGCCCTATGTAGGTGCCGGGAAATGAGATGATCTCTCCCCTAAAGAGCTCCCAGTCCAGTGGCAGAGCTTCCAGAAGCCTCCACTCACCCCTTTGTCACTTTCTCCAAACAGACACTTACTGAGAGAGGTGGGGGTAGGGCTCTCACTCAGCTCTCCCGTGAGTGAGCCAGCCCAACAGTGAGCATGACAGCCGCTGACAGGCCCACTCACAGGTGACTGTCATCAGAGAACAACAAGTTCTCCACTGGTGAGGCTGAAATCCTGAGTCAAGCTCAAGATCTCTCTTACAAATATGTGAGGGGGCTGGGGATCTGGCTCCTCTCCAAGGTGCTTCCTGCCACCCCTGCAGGATGCCTCATGCCTTGAGTTTGTGGCACCGTGTGCCATGTGTGGTGTCTGTGCCATTGCCTGGTCCCTGGCCACAGGCTGCACCCTCTGGTCAACTGGCCACCTTGCTGTGTACCTTCATGTGCACCCCAACTTCTGGAGGGACACTTCATGGCTCCTACACTATAGTCAGCCCCTGTGTTGGGAGGTCTGGCTGAGAGGGAGAAACTTAGGCCTGTGTCTTACTCTGCTTCTGCTGCTTCATAACTTGCGATGGGAGCTTCTTGTGGAAATGGAAGCAAGGCCACCACCCAGCCTGTGCATGCAAGGAGAGAGGGAGAGGAGGAGGTGCTTTCCATGCTGAGATCCGGTCAGAGGGCCATGAGAGCTCATCTATAAGATGTGTGTTTGGTGAGCCGTCTAACTAGTCCTCACTGCCCACTTCCAGCTGCCTCCTTTCATATTGCTGGACTAATGGGGCTGCCAAAGTGGGGAACCTGTGGTCCAAGCCCTCAAATAGCAAGTAATTGTTTCCACTAGGTGAGAAGCCAGCAGTTAATGGGTGTTTGCCAGCAGTTGCTGGGGTCCAGGGGCTCAGCTAGGGTTTTCTGGACTAATCTCCATTATTCCCATTCCAGGAGGGATGGGATAAATGAAGTCTGAGCACTGTCAGATTGCAGTCATCACTCCTCTCAGCTCCATGTCCCCCTGCACTTACGCGATCACATCCAAGTCCCAAACCCGGTGGACTGGCCTTTAGTGATCTGGCCTAGCTGCCTCTCCGCTCTCTCCCTCCATCTGGCTCTGCAGCCAAAGGGAGCTTCTTGTCTTCCCGGAAGAGGCTTTTTTCTGCCTCTGTGCAGGGCTAGGACTAAGGTGAGGTGCAAAATTTAAGGGGGTGCCAAAAAACTCTCTGATCAAGAGAAATAATTTTAACAAAATATTTAAGACATTGAAATTAATGTAATCCATGATGAACAAAATTCCAAAATTTTTTTTTTTTTAAAAAGATGACCAGTAAGGGGATCTTAACCCTTGACTTGGTGTTGTCAGCACCACGCTCACCCAGTGAGCAAACCGGCCATCCCTATATGGGATCCGAACCCGTGGCCTTGGTGTTATCAGCACCGTACTCTCCCGAGTGAGCCACAGGCCGGCCCCAAAATTCCAAAATTTTAAATGAAGATGCTATGAGTCAGGAAATCAAATGTATCTTTCTCATTCAGGATAGATTCTTTTTATTTTTATTTTTTTGGTGGCTGGCTGGTATGGGGATCCAAACCTGTGACTTTGGTGTTATAAGCCTGCACTCTAACTGACTGAGCTAAACAGCCAACCCTGTTTGTTTTTTAAACCACTTGATTTAGGTATGATTCTTGATTCTCATTTTACCCCACATGAGCACCAGGTTTGAAAGGGGAGGGAAAGAAGAGGGAAAACGGAGCACTGAGAATACGATCAGGGCAGGGAGAGATTGACTACATCATTCCTAATGAGAGCGACCCTCGTGTTTCTAACCATCCATTGTTTATTGGGCACTTAGTGCCAGGAACCGTGTTGTAGTTTCCAATCATGATCTCATTTTCTCCTGCAGAGATAGGGATGATTATGCTTGTTTCATGGACTTGGAATCAGAAGAAAAGAAAGGTCTAGTAGCTTGTGCAGAGGCATACAGCTCTGCTGGGTGGAGCTGGAATCCAGATCTGACTCCAAACCTGGTCCTCCTCCAAGATATCACGTGGCTCCTCCTGAGCTATGCTTCTGTCTTTACCTTCTACCCTGTCCCAGCGGTGATGAGCACTGCAGTAAGTAACATTTACTGGGCTCTTGCTACATGGCAGGCACTCTGCTAAGTGGTTTACATGTGTAATCTATCTAATTTAATTCTCCCTACCACCCCAAAATGAGGTAGGAATTATCCCCTTTTCATATATAAGGAAACTGAGGCATTGAAAGGTTAAGTAACTTGCCCAAGGTCCTGGAGATAGGAAGTGGTAGAACAGAGACAGGCTGGTTCCAGAGTTGGAGCTTGTGACCTCTGGGCTGAGCTGGACCAGGACTGTCCCCGCCCACAAGCCCGGGATAGGGAAGACATTGCCAGCCCCACCTGGGGCCTCACATGGTTCCTGGGTGGGCATGCATGCCGGTGCCTCTCCCACCCGTTCCAGGACGGGATCCTCACACAGCGGTCCCTGCCGCAGTTGGGCTCAGCGAAGCCGTCCTCCTCGTGGAAACCTGCCAGGGGGACAATGAAGGCATTCAGGGCCGTTATTTATTTATTTCTCAATAAAGAAACTTCATGAATAGATGGATATTTATTCACCTAATTCACTTTTGCAAATGCAGTGTCCTTCAAAGGATGATTTGTTTGCTGAGTGGGGCTGAGGCGGGAGGTTAAAAATAGCTCCTGGCAGTACCGTATTTCTCAGTAAATCAGTGTTGATAATTTAATAATAAAATTAGTCTTATATCAGGTACCAGCTAACGCTCCTCTGACATGCAAATCAACTTTGGCTTCGTACCCAACGTGGGCCACTTGTGAGGCTGCAAATTCGCCAGCTCTGGTCTTTGGGGTACTAAATTTAGAGCCTTTCTTAGGTGGGTCAATAGAAGTGCCTCCAAGATGCCTATCTGGTTAATGTAGTCATTTATAATATTCACTAAACTCGAAATGTCGATGGCTGGCTTTCCTCTTGGAGCTACCACATATGGCAGGGTGAAGACACCCCCCGCCACCCACCCCACCTACCCCCTGTCCAATTTAGAGAAATGACTCTAAATTGCTTTGAGTTTCAGGGTGGAATGGCTGTCCCCTCCAGGATGCCTTTCATTTCCTCTCCGTAAAAGTTTCATGGCCACCTACTGTGTGCCAGGTCTTGCAGTAATACGGGGAAAACAGATGATTTTGATGTTGCCTCTAAGGTCTGGTGGAGGGACAGACACATTGAGGAGCGTTATGATACAAAGACAACGAGACAAGCGCCTAGAAGATCTAGGGGAGCCCAGCAGAGGAAAGGGCCGACATCATCTCGAAGGAAAGAGCACATGATCCAGGAAGGCTCGCACCCTAGAGTGACATCTGTACTGGGTTTTGCAGGACGACTAGGAGTTCTCCAAGCAGTCGAGTAGGAGTTGGGGGCATAGGAGAGAACATTCCAGGCAAATGAAATGATATATACAAAGGTGTGGAGGCATGAGTCTGGGTACTGCATAGAGAAATTTAAATTGGTTCTTTGTAACCAAAGACTAGCAGGAGGAAGGCTGGAAAGTCCAATGGGGGCCATATGGCCTTGTGTAACCTGACAGAGCAGAGATGTTCGTCGGAGGGCGTGGGGAACCAGGGCAGGGCTGGAAGCAGGGGAGAGGGGGGTCAGATGTCCATGTTGAAAGGTCTTTCAGGACGTGGTATGGAGAGTGGATGGAGGAGTGTAGGATGGTTCTCTTCTTCCCTAAGGAGTGAGCACCTCATTTCCTATAGGGCAGGTATGGTTCTCTGTGAGTGATGCAGGACACAGGGACCAAGAATGGGAACCAAAGAATGTGTGTGTGGGGGGCCAGAATAGAAGAGGAAGAGCTGCCCCAGAAAGAGCTGATGAGGGGGGAGAGCTTCCTGCCTGGGCCCTCTGGGTGGGAACCTCAGGTCTCACCTACCTGTAGTATTTAGAAGCCCCCATTTGTCTGACATTGCAGTTTACAGGCCATTCCCATAGGACCAAGTAATTAGATCCAGACCACAATTCTCTGAGATTGGCAGGGCAGGCAGCATGATTCCCATTTTACAGATGAGGAAACCAAGGCTCAGAGAGGTGAATTGAACTGCCCAAGGTCACTCAGCTAGAAAATGGCCAGAACTGGGACTCCAGATCAAGTTGTCTTAATTCTTAGTCCAGGCCCTTTTGGAGCATAGTTCTCATTTCAACGAGTTGGAGACCTGTGATAATTCCCTTTCTATATATGAGGAATGGGAGTCAGAGGGTTAGAGTGACTTGCTCGAGATCATGTAGCTGATGCAAGACCCAGATTTATTTATTCATTTCTTTTTTTGTGGCTGGCTGGTACAGAGATCTGAACTCATGACGTTGGTGTTACAAGGCTGCCCTCTAACCAACTGAGCCAACTGGTTAGCCAAAGACTCGAATTTAGATTCCGTGTTCCTGATGCGCATTCATTCATTCGTTCATTGCATTATCACTGCCATGCAGCACTGCCCACCTCCTCTCCCCATTCACTGTCCCAGGTGCACTGATCTTCCTGATATTTTGTAGCTAGTCAAGCACTCTCCTACTCAGGCCTTTGCGCTTTCTGTTGCTCTATCTAGAATGCTTTTGCCCCAGGTATTGTCATGCCTCCCCCCTTTCTTCGTTCAGGTCTCCACTGAAATGACAGCTTCTCAGAGAGGCCTTCCCTCACCACCCCATCCACCATAGCATATTCTATGGCTCCATCCCCTTCTCTGGCTTTAGTTTTCTTTACAGCACTTATTCTTCACTTGCTTAATGTCCATCTCCCCCACTAGGGAGTAAGTTCCTGGAGGGCAGGGACTTTGCTTCTGCTTTTATTTCCTGTCTGGTTGTAGAGGAGGCACTTCATAAATGTTTGTGGGGTGACTGTGTGTTGAGTGCTCCCAGGATGCCAGCCACTGTTCTGTCTCCACCAGGAGCTGGCTCACAATGTGCTGGAGACGCAGGCTTATTGGCCCTCACTGTGAGCCAGTGTGACGGAGGCTGTATCAGTGTAAGAAAGAGTTTCAGTCACAGGTCAGGAACAGCCTGGAGTGCTTTGTACTGCAACAGCTGCTGGGGTTAAAGGAAGGGAAATGTGTGGAGAAGTTGGGCTATGACAGTGTGCCTCGCACGTGGTCACTCAGACCCATGTTAGAATGAATGCACGGCCTAAACAAATGTAGAAAAGTTATATGGATTGCATTGATAAGAGAACAGAAGATCAACCTTTGTTATAAAAACTCTATGAAATTTGGTCCTGTCCATGGTTCTGGGTCTAGTTCACCCAGCAACAAAGTGGGTGGAAACTTCCCAGTTTTACTTAGCTTATGAAGCTCAATGTTTCTCTGTCACATCTTCCAGGGGAAGTCAAACAGTCTGGAATTTCCATTCCCTTCTTTTTTTCCTGTATCTTTATCACCTATAGATATCTCCAGCTCCATGTTGGAATAGGAGATGCTGGAATCCTCTTCCATGCTCCCAGAGTGTCTGGGGCCTGGGGCTTGAAGCCTCCCAGCCCTAGAGAGTCACAGAGCAGGGACAAAGGAACCAGCCCAGGAGCAGGCAGATCTGCAGCCCTGAGAGCTGGCTCCAGTAAATGCAATTAGATGACGGGTACATTTTATTCTGTAATAAAAGGGCTTTTAAGAAAAATACAGAAATGCTCAGGAGAAAGTTAAGGGGAAAGAAAGAAAGGTGATGGAATTGTTCACACTCCACCAGTGCCTAAGAAGCAGCAGCAATTTCAATGACGCACTCTTCCAGGTATTAGGAAGGCAGGAGTGGGGGTGGGATGGCTCCTCTCCACCACTCATACGACCCCTCATTCCCAGGCTAGAAACTTCCTTTCCCAGCCTCCTTCCCTGCTCCACACAGCTATTCAATTGTTACCCCAGTGTCAACAAGTTCAAAACAAATGCCAAATGCCAGAGCTGAGAGCCAGCTGGCCATATTGGTGAGTTAAGGTATTTACATATTTTATTTAAACACTTATATATTTAAATACTTTCATATTAGTTAATGAATAGCCACTGCCCTGAGCCACGCCCCAGCTGCCCTGGTCTCTCCACCAGGATCCCTGGACCTCCCATGCTGCAGTAACTAAAGGATTAATTATTGGCACATTTGGGAGCCTTGAGGACCCTATTTCAGCTCTGAGTCTCTTCTGATTGGTCAATGTCAATGGCCATGGTTTCTCAGTACATTGAATATCCCCTTTCTCCCAGTCCCTTACTCTTACCCACAACCTGCTCCTCCTCTCCAGGACATGAGAATGGCAGGCCGACAACCCAGACGCCCAAGACACATCATGAACATCCCCATCCCCACACGCGTGGCAGGCCCGGGTCCTACGTTAGCTCCAAGACGCCATGAGGGCAGGCCCCGTGCTTGCCTGTGCACTGTGGGATCCTTGGCCTGGAGACTAGTACTCAAATGGTGCCTAATAAATGGCACACTGTGGTTGGTGAATAACGCCCCTAAAATATCCATGTCCTAATACCTGGAAATCCAGAACCTGTAAATATTATTTTATATAGATAAAGGAACTTGGCAGATGTGACTAAATGAAGGATTTTGAGATGGGGGGATTATCTCCCTGGATTATCTGGGGAGCCCAACGTGATCACAAGTGTCCTTGTAAGAGGGAGGCAGAGGGACATTTGGCGCAAGAGAGGAGAAAGCCATGTGACATGGAGGCGGAAATTACAGTGATGCAGCCACACAAGGAATTCAGGCCGCCCTAGAAACTGGAAGAGGCAAGGAACAGACACTCCTGTGGCGCCTCAGAAGAAAGCAGCCCTGCTGACATCTTGATTTTAGCCCCATAAACTCAGTTCCGACTTCTGGCCTTCAGAACTCTAGGCAAATGCGTTTCTGCTGTCTTACGCCACTGAGTTTGTGGTAATTTGTTATAGCGGTGATAGGAAACTGGCACACACACCCAGTTCATCTCAACCATCTGGTGAGTCCTGGTAGGTCATGACACTGGCCAAGGAAAGTGCTCAGGACTGTGGCGGTGACCTCTCAGAGATGTGAAACCAATCATGTCACTCCCGCTCCCTTGCTGTCCTTTAAAACTCATCAGGGCTCCCTATTATCTCTGAGGTAAAGGTCCAAGTCTTTTAGCTGGCACAGGTCCTTGTGATCTGCCCCTGCTGACCCCTTCAGTCCTCTCCCACATCCCCCTGTGCTCCCATGTGCAAGTCAAGCCAAACCATTGAAATTTTCATTTTCCCCACTTTCATGCCACGCTCTAACTCCTCAGTGCCTTTGTCTTGAACCAGTCACTGTAGCCTGGAAAGCCTCACTCTCTTCACTTGGTCACTTTCCACTCGTCCTTCAGGCCGGCCCACCGTCCCCTCCTCCAGGAAGCCTCTCCTACAGCCGCAGGCCTGGGTTCTGCTCCTGCTTCTATAGCCCATGTCGCCCTCAGCCTCAGCACTGATCACGCTGCATCCACAGGGTCTGTGTTTCCCACTCCCCTGGAGGCCGGAGCCCCTGATGTTGAGGAAGAGCGTGGCCTAGGTGGGCTGTGACTGCCTTCCACCTGCCTTCTCTGGCCACTTTGGCTGGGCCGAGCAGCTCTGGCCCAAGTCACAGGCCAGGCTCACACCTAGCCAACCACAGCTGAGACATGTGACTCCTATTCCATGAATCATGGCAAGGTGACTTCCATCCAGGGCAGCAGAGTAGGTGTGGACACCTGAGGTCTGTCCCACCCTGCTGGGGGACCCAGTGCAGAAGGAAGAGACCGGCTCTCCCCTTCTCTGCTTCCCTTCTCCTCCAGGGTGTTTACATTTTAGTGACAAACTGGATAAGACACATTTTTATCTTGCCCTTTTCTTCCATAATTCCAAGGAGATTTTTTTTTTTAAAGTATCAGACTTTCCTTAAAAGCTAATATATATAAGTAAATGGGGGTGGGGTCCTTTTATTATTCCCTTACTAGAAATAGCTTTTGTGATTCTTTTTTGGCTCATAAAAGTCCTGCATGTTCCCTGGAGAAAATTCAGACACCGTGGAAGTGATACTGCTTGGGGGAAGGAGGGAGCCGGCACCACCAGCTTCTTCCTCTAGTCAAACCAGCCCCTCCCCCAGTGCTTGCCACTGCAGCTTTGAGTCTTCATCGTCAGTGTCCTCGATTCTGTGGGCTCCTCTTGTAGATCCTCTCATACCTACGTCTTTCTTTCCATCCCCATAGCAATTGCCCTCTCCAGTCTCCCCAGTTTTCTCCTACACAAATGTCTGCAGTAGCTCCCACTTTCCTTCTCCTGCTCTAACCTGTCTGGCTCCCTGTGCCAGTGAGATGATTTGAAAGCTCCACCTTGATGCTGCCCTCTTTCCTCCTGTGGCCCCCCCCATCACCTACCCCTGAAGGCGTATCTACGAGCCCTATCTCCAGGATACAAGCCCTGCCCTTCTGGCCCTGGCTGTCTTGCCACCAGCCCAGCCCTGACCTCTAACCACACCTGGCTTTCCTTTGGTCCCTGGGATGGGACCACCTGGGCTCTGTCATGTCTGAACTTTACTGCCCTGGGATGCCTGTTAGATATAAGAAACAACATTCATCCCACTTCTGGCCACACAGAGTTAGATTGGGAGGCGGTTCCATGATTGGAAAGCAGGAGAGGGATGGGATCAAAGGTCAGGGACGGGCTGGGGGAGCAGTGAGAAATGGGGATGGAGAAGGGCCTGGGATGTGGGGCAGGCCTGCACCTGGGAAGAACGAAGGCCCCCAATCTCCTGACAGTTTGTATGACCTGAGGGAGCATGGGCAGGCATGGAGCTGACCCCAGCAGGCCAAAATGAAAGAGGGTCACCTGCGAGGAGAATGCAGCACCACCAGGCTGCCCGAGGCTCAGGGAGGAGTAGAGCCTTCACTCTCTGTCCTGAGGGCAGGAAGTGTCCAGGAGAGGAGGGCAGGCTGGGGACAGGGTGTCCTGGGAGGTATCTGCCTGCAGCCTGCTCAATGCCCCTCCACCAGTCTGCTTGGCTTGTGAAGCCCTGTCCTAGCCCATCTTGACCACTCAGCCACCAGTACTGAGCACCTGCTAGATGCCTGAACCTGTCCCAGGGCCTGTGGGCTACGTACGAGAGGCAGGAAAAGAACTCACATTTGGGGTGTACCAGGCATGGTGCTAAGTACTTTACATGTATTATGTCATTTAGTGGTCACAGTGATCCTATTACCATCTCCATTTTATAGATGAACAAACTGAGGCACAGCAGGGCTGTGACTTATCCAAGGGTCCCAAGCTGATAAGGACAGAGCAGGAGTTCAAGCCCATTTCTTCTACCTCACAGAAAGGCCAAGGCTGAGGCCTCAGGGTCTGATGGAGCTGAGGGTAGATCAATGGAGCAGGCCCCGGGTGCTCCTGTCATGAAATCCCTCACGGTCTGTGTCTGTCACCCTCAAGACAGCCAGCGAGCTCTGCCTCCTCAGGGAGAAGAGCTGACTGTGCAGAACTTATACCTGGAGGCGTGGAACATGTTTACAGTTTCAGCAAAGAGCACAGAGAAACTGCTTTGGGTTGGGAGTGGTGAGTGGGGGGGTCCTGTAGGGTAAAGGTAAGGGCCCCACGTTGGGGATCAGGAGACCTTGAAGCTCCCACTCACTCCATTGGGCTGGGGAGAAGAAACAGGGTGTGCTGGTTTAGGCCATAGATGGGTGGTCTCCAGCCATGGACCAGCTGCTCAGGGATGAATAGGGGTGAGGGGCATCCCTGCGCTATAACCTCTGAAAAATGAGGGGGTGGACCAGATGAGCAGGAAGGGCCATCAGCTCTGACAGCTGAGGTGCTGGGGTTCTGAGGCAGCCACAGTCACAGAGCACAGCTGGGAGCCACGTCTGCCAGGTTCCCCGCTGCTTCTACAGGGCCTGGATGGCACCCTGCACACAGTCGGTGCTCGTGGACATGGAGAGAATGAATGAATGAAGGAAATGAATGAATGCATGAATGCACCCTGAGGTTCCATGATCTGGAATGGAAGTGGGAGGGGTGAGAAAAGAACAGTCACCAGTGGAAACCTGGCGCCCCTGCACAGAGGAGCGTGGCCAATGCCAACACTTGGGGAGATAGAACTGGAGGAGGAAGTGTTTCACCTCTTAGTCTTAATCCCATAAATTCAGGCAGGGAGATTTTAATTACTTAGGTTTGGGTTCTTTTATTTTTCAATTAAAGCCATCAAGTAAACATTCACAAATTAGTGCCCTTGTTAGGAGTTAGCAGCTCAAGTGGATCAAGATGTGGAACTGGAGCTGGCCAGGGAGGGCAGGTGGTAGGGAATGAACTTCAAGTGTGGATTAAGGACCTGGAGGCCCCTGCCTCCACCTCCAGCCATGGAAGGATGGGGCTAGCCCTAGAAGGAATGACAGGAGCCAGAGGTGTCCAGAGGGGGTGCGGCTCCCCGAAGCACCTGCCTCCATTCACCCACTTCCCCATGCAAGAGAGTCCCCCAGGCTCAGACGGGGAGCCTCAGCCCATACAGTGGCAGGGACCAGGAATCATGGAGCCCATGACAGGCCTGTGCGCACAGTAGGTGCTCAGTGGGTGTTTGTTGAATTGGAGTGCAGGTGGAGAGAGGCAGCAGGGCTCAGCACCAGGGATAAGGGCTGTGGTCTGGGCTCATGGGGGTCCTGACCCAGGAAATGGTGCTCTGGGAAGGTCTCTGGCTTTCCCCACTCTGACCTCCCAGGGACTAAGCAGGAGGGAGGGGGATGGGGAGAAGGGAACAAGGGTGTTAGTCTGGGCCACCATGGGTGGTCTTTGGCCATGAAGCAGCCATTTCTGGGTAAATCCTAGTCAGAGAAGTTACAGTCTATCTGGCCCCACAAAGGAGCAGAAAAGAACAACAGGAGAACTCAGGAGGCCACTGGCTGCCTCTGCTCCTCTTGGAAACTGAAGTATCAGAGAAATCCCCTGGGTTCTTTCCTCAGTGCTAGGGACTGAATTGCGTTCCCCCCAAAAGTCATAAGTTTGTAATTCTCCAATGTGACTGCATTTGGAGGTGGGGTTATAAGGAGGTAGTTAAGGTCAAATGAGGTCATAAGGGTGGTTCGTGCTCCTGAGAGGGGCTGAGCAATGATGTACCGTGGCCAAGGACGCACAGTCAGGAAGTGGCAGAGACAGGACCGGAGCTCAGGCAGGCCTTGCCGTTTCTGAGGCCGCTGCCTTGAATGACGGTGCTGCTGTTGAGACGCTGCTGATGGTGGTGATGGTGGCAGAATTCACACGGAATGTAGTAGAGGAAAACAAGTGGAGCTGGCTACCGAGTAAGGAGGTAACCCAGGGTGGAAAACTGAACAATCTCGAAAAGGGCGCAGAAGCATTGGTGGGTGGCAACGTCTCAGAGGTTCTAAGGGAGATAATCCACCTTTCCAGCCAGAACTCACCCAGGTACATGCAGGGCCTGAAGTCAACATCTGTGGTTGATGCTAGAAGGAGAGGACCCAGACCCAGAGTGGGGGCCTCGGGTGCTAGGCATTCTGAACTCTGCTTCAGCTGGGCATCTGAGGTTGTTACAGGGGCCACCCAGCTCCTGGCTGAGGCTCCCCAAAATTGATACCAAACTCACAGGTCTGGCTGCCTGCCCCCAGACAAAAGCAGATCACTCAAAAGTCAAATGTTGTTGAAAATCAAAGCCAGCTTTTATTCAGGAATACCAGTGGGCGGAGGAGAGCTGTTAGGTCAACCCACCTCTCCAGTAAGCCTGAAGGAGAATGGCTGGGCTAAAGACACCTCAGAGACTCAGGTTTACTGAGGGGTTTTTAAAAAGTTGGATGAGGGTATGGAAAGTGGGAAATGAAAAGCAGGAGGGAGGGGCACGTGAGCGGGGAGGGCTTCACGCAAGGTCTCGGTGCAAGGTCTCGCCGAGACTCCATCTGGTTCCTGCTCTTGTCCTATTATCTCAGGGTCCTTCTGGAGGGTGGAATCAGCGAAGCTCTATTGATGTCCTCCTTTGTTTCCCAGTGTCTGGGTAGTACGTGCAAGTTTGCAGCTCCAGGATGGCTAGAAAACAACTTTATTTTCATGTAAATGATGTCATCTTACCCCGTAACTAATGTCCAAAATATCAAATAACCATGGGAAGAGAGGGAATTCAGAGAAAAGCATGCCAAGAAAAAAACTGTCCTTTTGAAATCTTTTAGAGCCCATGTGGTTTTAGGTCCCAACATGGCTTCAGTCCTGCTCACTCCAGCAAGGTGGCGTGGAGACCTTCCATCCAACCAGCCCATGAAACGCTCATGCCAAGTGGACTTCTGTCTTCCCAGACTGTCTGCCTTCCTGTGGACAGGGTGGCCACATGGGCCTCTCCCATTACTCTACAGATACCCAGTTTCAGACAAGAGATGGGCACCTCACCCTGGCTGAGGGATGTTCTGTGAGGAGGCCAAAGTGAACAGGAATATGTCCAAATGGCTCCGGGACTCATGCCAGTATATAAATAGCACAACACCAGGAGATATATATATCTATATATATTTTTTTCCAGAGAGATTATCTGAGAAAGTTTACATTAATGCAACATGTCATCTTTTCCGGAAGCCATCTTGAGATCAGAAGCCTCAGCCAGGCACCAGCTCAGCACTACGAGGGTGATTAAGCAAAATGTCAGGAGCTGAAGTGATGTTATTAGGCAAGCAAAGACTCTGGGTTTTGGCTGATGAGGGGAGATTTGGGCCTGGGAGAAGGGAGCCCTCTGACTGCTTTCAGGCGATCTGGTGCTGTGCAATGACCCCTGAACAGTCAGGGGGCTTGGAGCTCATTTGCTGTGCCACTTGGACTAAGCAATTGCCCTCTCTGAGCCCAATATCCATACCTAAAAGAGAATTGGATGTCTATTAGGTATCTTCGAAGATTGTGTTTCACCAAATCACTAATATTTAATATGATTACGCCATACAAAGCTTTGCAGCATGCTTTTTCTTAAGTTATGTTTTTTGAAATGGATATCTCTATTTTCCACACATGCTCAAGACCAATTATTAGTTGGTCTTTGGGGAATATTTGGGACTTTGTTCTTGTTCCTTTAATTATTGCATTGACAGCTGTGTTCCATTCACTGATGGGGGAAAGCTCTAGTCTTCTAGGCTGTGTGTATTGACTAGATACTAGTTAAGAGTCACAACAGTGAACAAAGTAATCTTCATAAAGTGAATGGACTTTGGCCTCAGACAGAGCTGGTTTGAATCCAGATCCCTCTACTGAATGGCTGTGTGGCCATGGGCAGGATGCTAAACCTTCCTGAGCTTCCATTTCCTTGTGTATAAAACAGGAGGAATGTCAGCTGCCTCATGGGGTTGTTAGGAGGAATTGGCACAGAAGCATCTGCTGGAGGGGCCTGGGTGAATGGTACGCAGATTTTCACAGTGCTTTGGCCCTTCTTGGTATTCACAGTCTTTATTGTTAACCATTCTTCATCCACTCACCTCGTCCTCCCAGATAGATTCCCAGGTCCTCCTCGTGGGCAGGAAGGGTGCCATGGGCTTCTTGTCGCCCCTATGTTGCCCCACGCACAGCCTTGCAGACAGTAGGCATTTCTCTGCCCTCTGTCTTGGGGCCGGCTCTTTTGGGATACCTGCCTGTTTGCGAGCTTCATTCCCACCTCATTCCTGATCCACAGGACCCCTTCTCCAGGGTGCCTTGGCAATCACCTTGGTATTGACAAATACTATGTATTCTAGTTCTAAGACACCCATTTTTAAAACAGTAAACAATTAATGAGTGCCTGCTTGTACTTTTTCTCTATTTTTTTTTCTTTTTTTAAAAAATAAGAGTGATGGCTGGCCAGTATAAAAAAATTTAAATACAAATGCGTATAGAATGAAAAGTGAAAATTCTTCTTTACTCTCCTCCCAGTTCATTCCTAGCCCCAGAGATGACCACGGTTAATAAATATGACTCGTTTTTCCTAACTTTTTTTCTCAATATTACAAATTATCTACATAACATATGTAAACTTACACATATAAAAGTTTTCATTTTTTCTCCTTTTTTAAAAAAATACATTTTTTTGTGTATATTTGAGGTTTACAACATGATGTGATGGGATGTATATGGATAGTGCAATAGTTACTATAGTGAGGCAGATTAACATCTATCATCTCACATAGTAACTTTTTTTGTGACAAAGCAATTAAAATCTACGTATTTAACAAAAATCCCTAATACAATCTAATTTCATTGTCTATAGTTTTCATGTTGAACATTAGATCTCTAGACTTGTTCATCCTACATACCTGCTATTTTTTATCCTTTGATCTGCATCTCCCCATGTCTTCTCCCTCTCCCCGACTCCCACCTGTGGTAACCACAATTTCGTTCTCTATCTCTGTGTATTTGAGCTCTTTTTTTTAAAAAAAATATTCCACATATAAGTGAGGTCATGCAATGTTTTTCTTTCTGTGTTTGGCTTATTTCACGTAGCATGATGTCCTCTATGCCCTTAGCATGACGTTGTGGCAAATGGCAGGATCTCCGTTTTTAAGACTGAATTATATTTCATTGTGTGTGTGTATGTATATATCACAGTTTCACATCTTCTTTTTTTTTTTTGCAGCTGGCCGGTATGGTGACCCAAACCCAAGACCTTGGTGTTATAAGGCTACCCTGTCCACATTTTCTTTATTCATTTATTCATTGATGGGCATTTAGGTTGTTTCCACATCTTGGAACAATGTTGCAATGAATATGTGAGCACAAATACCTTTACCGGGTGTTGATTTCATTTCCTTTGGGTATATATCCAAAAGAAGTATTTCTGGGTCATAAAACTTTTCTAAAATAGTAAATGGGGCCATTTTCTGAGACTTAGTTAAGTGTTTTACCCAAGATGTTTCTCATGCCAGACATATTGCTCTTTTAAAAATTAGTTATATTTTTAAATCATCATACAGTAAAATGGGCTTTTTTGGGTGTACAATTCTGTGAATTTTAACACATGTATTGATTTGTTTAACCCCCACTCCCTCCATAATCAAACCACAGATCAGGGTCGGTTGCCTGACCCTGGGCCACTCGGTGTCCATAGGTCTCTGCTTCCTCACCTGGAAGCACTATCAGTAACACCCTCCTCATTTTTCAGGACTTCTCTTGAGTCTTAAGTGCTTAGTCAGCCTGGTGCTGGGGACAGAGCCTCAGCTTTGGGTCACATAGACCCTGGCTTGAATTCTGCCTCTGCCACATGCAGGTGAAGGGACACAGGCAGGCATCTGAACTTCTCTGAGCCTATGGGTTTTCTCCTGGAAAATGGACATGGTACTGTGAGCCTCGAAGGGCTGCGCAAGGACTAGACATACCACATGCACAGTGCTTAGCATAGCAACAGGCACACATGAGGTGCTCAACACATGGCCATCACCCCTGTGAATTACGAGCAGAGAGTATGGCGCACAGCAAATGGCCACAAAATTGGGTTGAATGGAAGGAGCTGGAGTTCCTTCTGGAGTCTGAGTCTCAGGGATGCTGTGGGTCTTTAGGGAAGATGCCTCTGGCCAGTGTTTCCCAAAGAGCCCTACACTTGGCCAGGAGACCAAGACTGAGGACACCTGTAGCCAAGGACCCAGATGTAGGACCCTGGTGTCACCTCTAGGCTTTTGTTAGACAGCATCCCAGAACTCAGATGTTAAAATCCAAGGCAGCCAAGGCTTTCTGATCACAGCCAGTTGTGTCTTCTGGGCTGGCTGAGAAGACAATGCCTTCCCCCCAGCTGGGGCCTCTGAGCCACAGATCGCCTAGCTTTTGGGACAGCGTGGCAGAAGGAGAGGCCTCTTAAATATTGAATCTCCCCTCCCAAGCCCCAATCCTGCCTGATTTGACTAAGGGCCCAAGCTTTAAGTTTGTTTAATAACCTCCTGACACTAAACAAACAACCTTGCAAAAGGAGTAATTTGCAAGGCAGAAAGAAAACAAATACGTTGCAAGGACACCGCAGCGGCCAGGCTGATTACATTCCAGGGGCCACCTAAGTCCGACATCAAAGGAGAGCATATAGATCTTGGCTCCTTTCCACTGCGGGAAGACTTCAAAAAATGGGCAAGGGAAAGTTTGCATTAGGCCTATGGTGATGGCGCATCATTAGAATTCTGGGGGCATCTTAAATGCCATCTAGTTGCTAACACGATGCATCATTTTCTGCTAAATAATTGATCACGGTGCAGAGATTGTGTTTGTGGAGTTTAAAAAAGTGATTAGAGCAGGGAACATTTCTGGGAGGCAAGTTGCCTCTGTAACCTGGAGCCTGTTCCACGCACACCTTCCTGAGGGGCCATAGGGTATTGGTGATTCTTGCCATGCAGGAGCTGGGGTGCAGCACTAGAGTGCTGACACAGTGAAGGGTGACCAGAAAGAAGGCTGACAGGGATCAGGTGGCAGAAGAGCCCTTGTAATGGTCTAAGGGGCTATGTGGACCTTCCACCTGGTTGTGGCATTAGGGGAAGGCAAGTGGCCTGTCCAGGGAGAAAACACATGCTGTGCCCCTTCCATGGCCCCAAGCCCAGTGGCATCTCCCAATGCCATGAGAGCAGAGTCTGGTCCTGAGAAGAGCCTGTCCTGGGACCCCTCAGTTTTCTTTCCTTTTTCTGCCCCATTTTCCCCCAAAGGCAATATCTTTCTCCTTCCCCTCCTCCTGTGAGGATGTGCTGTCATATAGAATGTGTGTGAAGAGACACACGTCCTGGTCTTGGGGGATGGGAAAGCAGCTCAGAACTGGTCAGGTTGGAGGGGGAGAGTTTCAGGTGTGGGCTGTGGGTGTGATAGGAAGGTAGAGGTGGTGAGATTTCAGCGTGTCATTAAAATACCCAGAATGTGGAAAGATTTGGTACATTATGGTAAGGTACAGTAATATTGCTGGAATAAATGACATGGCCCTAAACGAGGAGTCCAAGCTTGCATATTACTCATCTGCTGTGTGCCCTGAGCAAAGCTCTGAGCCTTAGTTTCCCTGTCTGAAAAGCACACGCCTGTGTGTGTGTGTGTGTGTGTGTGTGTGTGTGTACGTGCACTTGCATAGTCATTTCCCAGAGTCCCTCTGACCCTGACATTCTGGGCTTCTAAATCAGCTGTCCATATCCCTGGCTGCACAGTAGAATTCCCCTTTGCCCTTAAAAAAATGCAAATGCTAGGGCCCAATCCTTTGAGGGTCTGATTCAATTGGTCCAGGACAGTGTCTGAGCATCTGTCCTCTTAAGGTCTATCCCAGTGATTCTGATGTGTGGCCAGGGACCAGAACCAAGAGGGGATTAGGTGGTGTTAGAAAGTCAGCATAGCTCTGGGCCAGCATGCTCTGGCCATGTGTGAAGGTCCCAAACTCTGAAGCAAGAAGTCAAAGGTTGGTAACCTCAGAAATAGTTTCCCAGCTGCTGTGGAGTGCTGGGCAGATGAAAAGCACTGCCATTCAGCAGATGCCACAGCCGTAGGGCTCAGCAGGCCGCCTTCTCTGGGAGGATGGAGGGTGCTGGGGATGGAGGCACAGGGTCTGCAGGAGGCATCCTTCAGTGCCCTTCACACAGGAAAAGCTTCCATCACAGAGAGGCTGGGTCGAGGCCAGGGGGAGAAACATTCCCTGTTCACAGCTTGCATCTTCTTAGGGCCAGTCTTTCTCCTAATGAGACAGGGCACATGCAGAGGGCTTTGCCATGGTCCTGTCATCCCATGTTTGCCCTCACCCTGCTTCCTCTTCCCTAGGGGATCCCCCCTGCGAGCAGCCCAAGATTGCCCATCCACAGGTCCCTAATTCCCACTGCACTGCTGTAGTCCTCAGCACACATGTCCAGGGTGGATTAGGCAACCACAGCTTGCCTTTCCAGCAGCTGGAGCTCCCTGAAGGCTCAGGCTGGTTCCTCCACCTCCCTGGCATAAAAAAGTGTTAGGTGTTCTTGTTAGTTTATCCAGACGCACATCTTGCTGTGCAGCCTCCATCCCTGCCCAGTATCTAGCCAAGTCTCCTTTCCCACTCTGGATCTCTGTTTCCTCATCTGAATACAGAATGTGCCGGGTCCCTGTGGACTCTGATAGCAGCAGGCTCTGTGGCTCTGAGGGGTAGACAAAGGTGACCACTACTAGTTTCATTTCATAGATAGGATAACTGAGGCTTGGGATGACTTGACTTGACCACGGTCGTTCAGCCAGCAGGTGGGGATGTCAGGAACAGAACCCATGGACCCGAATCTCAGTCCAAGACAGCCTGCAGCTAGAAAATAAAAAAATACAATCCAAAATCACGGGAACCATCCCCAACCTCCAGTCTAGGGAGAAAATTAGTTTCTGTGAGGAGACAAGCACTTACTTTGAAATCAGCCTTCTCATGCTCTCTCTCTCTGGACATGACCTGATTCATTCCCCACCGTCATCCAGATGTTTCTGTGCTTTGTAGTCACTGCCTCTGTCTGGGCTGCCTCGTCCCCCTGTGGGGCCATGGTCCGGGACACACCTCCAGTCCTAGTTTGCCCTGTCGTGTGCTGCCCTTGTCAGTGGGGCCGGGCCACATACGTAGTGTCTGAGGGAGATTGGTTTTTAGCTAAAGGTCACAGCAAATTGCCCAGGGATCCCCAGGGAGGCTGTCCTGCAGATGCTCATGTTGGCCCTAGCCAGCATGTGGCGTGGCCCTGTGTCTTGGGCCACAAGGTTGGGACCACAAGTGGGGGTTGGGGGCTGGGGTGGAGGCATGGTTAGAGCCCATGCCCAGGGTGCCCACCCTGTGTGGCTCAGACGACTTCCAGCTGCCACCCCAGTTTGCCCTCAGAGGGTGAGATATTTCATAATCAAATGCCAGGCCTACAGAGCTCTGCAGGGTGACTTTAGGAAACTTACCCTCTAAATTGTTTCAGTTTGTGATGCAGGATTTGGGACTGGGAGATGGGAGAATGAGACTCCTCTCCTTTCCTCTGTTAAAGACAAAATTATTCTGGCACTTGTTAAAATTTGGTGAGAAAGACTTTATTCAAGACTGTTTTGATAAGCATCAAGACTAGCACAATACGGGAGAGAGATGGGGCTCAACTCTGAATACAGCCTGGGTAAGTGGGGATTTATAGCCAAGGAGCAGGATGGGGGTCAGTGGATGAAAATTACTAAGAGGAGACATCAAGGGTAGGGGATTCTTGTTAAACCTTCTTAACAGGATTCTTGGTGAAGATGGGCAAGAGTGATCAGATATCAAGGGTGGGCATGAGAAATTTGATCAGATATTGAGGTGGTCAGACATCAAGGGTGGGGGATTCTTTCTAAACTGACAGCAGGATTCTTGCCACTACTGGACAAGGCAGGCTGAAGACAGCGTCCCAAGGCAAAGCCTAGTGGAAAAGAGGGCTCGGAGAGGACTGGAGAGTCTTTGTTACCCTCCTCCAGCCCAGAAGCTAGAGTGGTCTAACCTGGTCCCCTCTGTGTTCTCTCATGACCATTCTAGTTCCTTCCTCAAAGACAATGTGGTCCAGGCCTGAACTTCTCAACTTCAGTGAGCATCAGAATCACAGGGGACTTGGGAAAACACAGATTCTTGAGCCTCGTCCCCAGAATCCTGATACAGGAAGTGTGGGGACCATACTTTGAGAATGGCTGGTCTAGCTTCCTCCCACCTCAGTTCTCAGCCTGGCTGGAGGGGTTTCCTGGGAGGAAGGGCACTTCTTCCAATGCCCATCCTGCCCCCAGCCAGGAGGCTAGCAGCCACAGCCCACCAGTTAGCGGGGAAGTCATTCTGTGTCTCCTAACCTCAACTTGCTCATCTGTGAAATGGGAGCCCACAGGAGTGCTCACCTCTCTCTCCTATTCAGAAATGCTGTCCTGATGCTGCCCATGTGATGCTGCTTGGACTCTCACTTGGAGAGAAGGGAAGTAGCCTCATGTAGGGTCATTTACATCCGTGGGGCTCACTCCCAGCTTGGCTTCCTTCTGATAGGAATTGGAATAACCTGAAAAGCAGTCCCACCCAGTCCAGGCTATGTGGCTCCTCCAGGCCTTTGCTTATGGCCCCTCTTCCTAGAGTGCCCCACCTGGCTCCATCTCTCTGAGGTGTCTTCTGACCCTGCTGGCCCTGCTCTCCCTGTCCTCCCTGTATGTTCCATCACAGAGTCCCTGCATCCACTGTCATTTGTGTCCTAAAGGTCACAAATGTCTCTCTCTCTGCTTTGCTGGGGCCTCTGTGGGCAGAGCTTGTGGCCTAGTGTCTTTGCTCACCGGAGCCAAGCATGATCACTGGTAGGGACTGAGCAGACAGCATTAGTGGCCTGGAACCATGGGTTCCATCACAGAGTCCCTGCATCCACTGTCATTTGTGTCCTAAAGGTCACAAATGTCTCTCTCTCTGCTTTGCTGGGGGCCTCTGTGGGCAGAGCTTGTGGCCTAGTGTCTTTGCTCACTGGAGCCAAGCATGATCACTGGTAGGGACTGAGCAGACAGCATTAGTGGCCTGGAACCATGGGAGAAGACTTCCTCCTGCTTTTTCTTCTGTGTTCCCAGGTGCCTATGCTACCTATGGAGGAGGTCCTCAGCGGGTGTGTCTGTGTGTGCTCAATGGAGCAGGGACTCTGTGCCAGGGCTCTCTGGCCTTTTTCTCTCTTGCATTGTTTATTAAAGTAAAGAGAGGTTGGGGGCCCATGGACACAAAAATCTGATATTTGAGGACAAGGATTCTGGTTTGAGAAATGAGCCAAGGTTGAGAGAGGACCTCTGTCCCCTCTCTGCAAATGCCCACCACTACCCTTACATCTTCCTTCTCAACCCAGACACCCCCTCCCTCATGCACCCACTGTCTACACACACATACAGTGTAGACTTACTGAGTGCTGGGTGTGTGCTGGGGCTTTCAAGGGAGGGTGTTCTCTGCTAGTTCCCTTTGGGAAGGAACCTCAGGGCCCTGCCACGTGCCTTTGCTGGTCACTGCATCTCTATTCCAGGCATGCGGGGCTCCTCCAGCTCTTCCGATCCTCCATAGACCCTCCAGTGTTTTTAGCTCAAAGGAACCCTTTGATGTCCTAAATGACAAAGCCAGGCATCACGGAGGCTTCGGAGGCTGCTGTGTGGCGACAACAGCTCCCTGCAGACACCCCAGGAGGGGCAGCAGCCCGGCTGTCAGCACTTCTGGCTGTCTGAAGTGTTTTGTCTCAGCTCCACGTGGGTGTCTTTGTTGTCAGAGCTGCAGCTTCTCTTGGGTTTCCTTGGGGAAGTGCAGAGCCTGGGCCATCCCAGTCCTGCTGTGTGTATGGGGGAAGGACAGGGTCTGGGTCTGCCACAGGAAGTGGGACCCGTGCTTTGCCCAAAGTTGTCCTGAGCTTCCTGCTATTCTGTCAACCCAGGCTGCTCAGCCCTCTGATCTCTGGACATCAAGGCGGGTGGGGTGGGGCTTTTGCACCCAGGTCCTTTGTACATCCTGGTTCTAATCCCAGCTCTACCATTCCAAAGCTGGGTGTCTCTGGGCAAGTCTTAGTCTGGTCGTCTGTAAAATGGGGATCATAGTAATGAGAGTACATACCCCACAGGGTTATCATGGAGCTTGGATGGAACCACATAAAACCCTGGCAAAGCCCCAGCACAGGCAGGCTCTTGATAAGTAGCACTTTTCTTTTCCTTTTTCTTTGTAACTTAGTGGTTCTCCATCCTGGTTATCCATTTAAAAATCCTGGGGAGCATTTACATCACCCCAATGCCCAGACTCCACCCTGGACTAATGACAGAGAGGCTCTGAGGGTAGGGCTTGCTTCTGTGCTTTTTGAAAGCTGCCCAGGTGAGTCTAAGAAGCAGCCAAGGCGCAGAACTCCTGATATAATCAGATCCCATGCCTCCTGACGTGCATCGTCCAATACAGCCACTAGCCACTAGTCTCACATGGCTATTTAAATTTAAACTCATTAAAATAACGTAAAATTAAAAATTTATTTCCTCTGTCACACTAGCCACTTTTCAAGTGCTCAAATAGCCATGTGCTATTGGAAAGTGCAGGTCTAGAACATTTCTATCCTTGCAGAAAGTTCTTTTGGAGAGTGCTGCAAAACCAGAGCTGTCCAAAAGAAATGTAAAGCAAGTCATACCTGTAAATAAAATTTTTCTCATAGTCACATTTAGTAAGTAGAAGGAAACAGGTGAAATTAATTTTAATACTATTTATTATTTAATCCTCTATATACAAAGGGGTGTCATTTCAGCAAGTAATTAACATGAAATAAATTAATGAGCTATTTTGTGTGTCTTTTTTGTACTACAGCTTCAAGGTCTGAAATGTATTTTACACTTTCAGCACATCTCAGTTGGGACTTGTCCCTTTCAAGTGCTCCACACGTGTCCTGCACAACGTGGGCACCCCGCAAATACCCAGGAACATGAGAAACTACTTCAAATGAACATCCCCCTCTTCACAGAACACCACTGCCATGCCAGCAAGCAGAGCTATATGACTCGTGAAGTATTTTATGCCCGTGTCTTCTGATACCCTCTAGAGCCCTCTGACTGAGCGCTATAATCCTCAGGCTGGCCGAGACCACACAGCTTGTAGGGCATGGAGACAGTCCTAGAACCCGGGTTTACATCGTATGCTGTTATGTTCCCCAGTTAGTGAGTGTCCATTCCTAATCAGGTGCCATGCGTGCCAGCCAAATAGACTGGTCGTGCCTTGGGGACAGAGAGTCTGTCCCCTGTTTCCATTTTCCCCATCCTATCCCTGGCGTTTTCTTCATAGCTCACTTACCAGTGGAGAAAGCATCACCTGAGTAAGTTAAGTGGTGCGGGAAGGTCTCCCACTAGGAGCCATGAGACTGGAGGTTCCCACCATCATCCACTCCTTACTGCTAAAGCATCTATTTCATCGTGGCCCTAATCAAATATAGTAAATGTGTCACAAGGGAATGTGTAGGCAGCCACTCACCATCTGGCATTAGCACCTTAATATACATTGATTGTCATATTGGTGCATAGTCCAGCATGGCCAGGAGTGAATGGGATGGATGACAGCTCAATTGTGATGAGAGAATGTGGAATGAAAGGCCAGGGGCACAGAGATGTCTACGATGAGAGAAGGAGACAGTGGTGGGGCAGGCAAGGACATCAGGGGTCATAGAGAGCTGCGGGGCCCCAGGGCTGAGACAGAGAAAGAGCTTGAGAGCAGAAGGATGGAGGGACAGAAAACTATGTCCCCCTGAGGGTGGGCCCTGCCTCAGCTTCACCATGCCATGGGGCCCTGGTGTGCGGTGCTGGCTGGTGAGAAGGGAACGCATATAGGCGACACCTGAGGCTCTAGAAGGTGTGTGAAGCGGAGTCCTGCTCTCTTCAGGTTTCACTGCCAGGGGTTTTTGCCATCCTTAAGAAGCCCAGCTCCTGGCTTTGGGGAAGCAGACTGGCTGGGCTAGGGGCACCAGCTCTTGCTTGGCTCCCGTAAGTGGTAAGACCACCCTTTGAGGCATGAGCTGGTACCACCTAGGGGCAGTTCTCTGATACCCTCTCAACTTTACCAGTCTTTATTCTGACTCGCTCTGCCAACCACCTGTGCCCGATGCTCCCAGCCTCTGCAGAACTTACTTCCAATTTCCCTCCTCACCCAGACACCCACCCCTAACCCTTAGCACTGCCTGTCCAGCCTCTAGTCTTCTGTTCCTTTGTGACTTATGCTCATTTTCGCCTTCCTGCCCCCAGCTTTGGCTTCTCTAAGTCACTACCCTCCCTGGCCCAGTGCCTCATCCAGCCTGCATGGCTGGCAACCCCTCTACCTTCTCCCAGACTCCATCAGTGGGTGGGAAGACCTGACTCCAGGTCTCCTCTCTAATCACTTTAGCCAGAGTGACACTGGCAGGGAAAGTGATCTATTGCAGGCACACAACAGCTATTCAAATCTAGAGACGCCCGCCTGGACCCAGCTGTTCTTCTTCATTCATCCGACAAATGCTTGCTGAGCACCAAATCTGGGCCCCGTCCTGCTCCACGGCCTCTGATCTGACTGGCCGCACCTGCATGGATTGCTTTTAGATAATGGGCTAATGAATCAGGATCATCCAAATAGTTTTCTCTTGCACCAAAATGTCCAAATGCCAGGCAGTTCTGTTCATGGACTCAGTGTGTAATGAGCCCTCCTGAAAATTATAATCCATCCATCTCTCCTTACAAGACCATCAATCAATGTTCCAGAATCCGCAGCCGCGTTCTCATTCCAGGAGTTTTCAATCACTTCCCTTTTCCCTCGTGCTTGCAGAACAGTGTGCTGACACTAGGAAATTGTGTTTTGACATGAAATCATTATGTGTTTTAAAACCTCTCCTTCAATGTTGGTCTTCTCCTGCCTTCTGCTCTCCCCTGACACATCTCCTGCTATGAACTGCCATGCAAGCCCCATTCTTTTGTTAAACTCTTAGGCACAGGTGAGGAATCCACCATCTGAAAGGAAGAAACAGAAAAAATAGGGTGCCCATTTTATTCCGGCACTATCACACTGTAATTAATTTGTCTCTTCCAATCAGAGCCCTCTAGTATGTTTCCCTCAGGGATATTTAAGGGATTGGGGGGTTGCTCGGGCTTGGGGTGTCTGTACAGTCAGGTTGCATCATATTTAGGTGCATTTAATATGCCGATTTAACTATAGGCATCTAGCAATCAGTCAATCAATCAATAAGTACCAGGGGAGATTAGCTATTCATAGCATGGTGATTTTGCCCATTGACCACCCCTCCATATCAGCCCAGAGTGAGCATGAGACCAGAGGCATGGCTGGCTGCTCCCTAAGTCCCAGTTCTGTGTGCCTCCCCTGGTGCGAGCATCACCCTTTGCTGATGAAGATTCTAGTGTTTAGAGACGTCTGTTCTTTGTACAATGAGCCCCTAAACGCACACCAATTACTGATCTGGTGCTCAGCCAAAGACAAGTGCTGCAGGAAAAATGGCCAGAGCCAGGCTTCCAGGAAAGAGTTGTGTGTCTATCAGTGTCTTTCCCAAGGTGTTTGTTTTCATGGGAAATTTTGATTCTAAGCAATTCTCAATAGTCCTGCTGACTTTAGATCTCGAGCCCCCTGAGGATGTGCCTGAGGCTCAGCGTGGCATAATCAAGTCTAGCCTGTGGGGAGACAAGCTGAATGTGGTCTCTAAGTGGCAATGTTTTCTGGGGCAAGCTTCTTAATACCTCTGAGCCTCAGTTTTCTCATCTGGAAATGGGGGCCATTAATACCATTCTTATAGATTTTGGCATGAGGGTTAAACATAAAGTAAGCTTCTGTGCGATCTAGTAGGTGTGCAGCAAATGATGGGTCTTGTTATTCTTCTGGATAAATGATTTCTTGCTGAGGTATGCTGAGCTGCCAATGTCAAGGAGGAGCTTCATTTAAAAAAGAATAGACGCTGTTAAGTTTGTTTCTGCCAAACAACAATAACTTATGCTGTAAATAATTCATGCTGTGAGCAGACTTCCCGTGTTCACATCCAGGGAAGGTTGGGAATGATGGCTCCACATTCTAAATCACCTCATCTTTCTCTCCTTGAATAAATGGTGCCTTTGCTGGTGGTCAGAATGAAAGTCACAAGGGTATGACTTCCAAAGAAAGTGCCACTGGGGGAAGACGGCAGGCTTGCTCCCTTGCTGCTGGGGTCGGGAGGCACCCCTGGCTACACCTCCATGCAATAAGGCAGGCACAGTTTGCATCCAGCACCCAAAGATCCCCTTTCAGAGCCTTTCCTCCCTTTTTGCCAACTACTACTTCAAGGGGTGTTAAGCTGCTTCTCAGGGTCATAGGGGGTTCTGCTGTGGTCTGCTGTCTCTTGGAAGTGGCCTCTTTTAAAGCCTACCTGTCCTTGATCTTGGCTAGGACCACCTCGATAACCTCATTAGCTGTTTTAGGGGTGCTTAGGAGTATATTATGTAGAGCAGAAGGCATCGTGCTGTGGGTTAGCGCACCCCCATTTTACAGCTGAGGAAGATGAGGCTCAGGGTCAGGAAGTGGCTTACCAAGGCCTTACAGCAGCTTTTACCCTGACTCATCCATACAGTCTTAGACATGCGGGGACCTCCATGTCAGGCCCGTGAGGAGATGGGACTCAGAAATGGGCTAAGGGCCTGGCCTATACATGGAGAGGGAATAAACCAAAATTCAAGTATCTGTGCTTCACAGGGAGAGTGTGGACTGGCCTCTCCATCTTGAATGCTGATCTTTCTCTGCAGGGGCCCAATGGGGGGGGGTTGCATATGGCAGCAGGAGCCTGTGGGTGGGGTGACAGGTGGAATCCTGTGGGAGGGCTGTCCATGATGCAATGCAGATGTTCAGAGGCACAGGCGGTGGGGGTGGGGTGCTCCTAGGGCAGGAGCTGGCCTGAGCGAGGGAGAGTTCTAGGGCTCCCCCAAGGGAGGGATGAGCCCTTCCCCACATGGAGCACCTGTGATGCATGTGGTGCTGTTCTAAGGGTGTCCAGGTGTTGGCTTGCACATCTAGAAAGTAAGAGCCAAGACTCCAGTCCAGCTCTTGCCCCCACTCTCCAGACTCTTGAGTGCCCACTGCCTGGCTCCAGGCCAATAGGAAGAGGGATGATGAGGAAACTGAGGCAGAAGCCCTACTGGGGAGATAAGGCCAAGATGGGGTGGGGTGGGCAGTGAATGACAGGCCCAGCTGCCTAGACGAGGGCTCGTGGCCTTATGAGGGTGAGGAGAGGCTAGCGTGTCCTGGCGGTGGCCAGGTGAACTCAAGGACAGATCCCAGCCCCTGTGCCTGCTTCCCAAGGCAGAGGCTGAGACACTGCTATACTTAAACACCGGACTCCTGGAGACTCCTTGCCTTGCCCTAACCCAGAGGATGAGGCTCCCCGTGAGTGTCAGGCACTGGTGTGTGCTCTGGGTGGAGGTAAGGTTTTCCCTGTGAGGTCCCATGAATTACACCACTGAGGTGACCCACTCCCACCACTGGCCTACATGAAAGACCAGCCTGCAGGTGCCCGAAGGAGGCCCCTGCTGATTTTGTCACAAGAACGTGCCTGCCCCAGGGTTTTAGTCAAACTACCAGTAGGGCCACCTGCTTTCTAGTTCAATAAGGCCACCTGGGGAAGGAATTTAAAAAGATTTCAAATCATAACAATGCTCTCCTCTGCTCAAATCGACAAATGTTTTCTTCCCTGCATCACAGCAAGGGCACACACAGAAAAGAATAACATTGAGAAAACGCTGGTTCTGGCTGTCAGACCAAGAGGGGACAATTAACCCTTACTTAGTCAATTTCTTTCTGCCAGAGGAGGTGTCTTTTGATAAGCGTACCCAGAGAAAGTTTGCGATTTCTCCTGCCCAGGGACACCAGGCTCACTGGTACAGAGGCCTGTTTATTTTTCTGTCCAATGTCACCTCCCTCCCTATCACAAGGGAACCTAGCAGGGAGGGCACCAGGGTCTATCCTATCATAGCACCCCATTCCTCTGGCCAAGGTGCTGGACCCAAGAGGTGGCTGGCCAAAGCTTCCCTTGGAATTGTGGCCATGTGAAGGGAGTAGCAGGGTGGCACAGACATCTGCTCCTCTGGGCAGCTATGGCAGTGCTCTGGCTTCCCATCCCAGTGCCATGGGGGCTTAGTGACAAACAGCCACAGGGTCATGTCTCCTAGAACAGTCTTGTGGTGTTGTGGGGTGTTTGGCCTGCTCCTCTGTTCCTAGCTTAGCAGCACGCTGTGAGTTACCTAATGCATTTTAGAAAACTCTTTTTATACTTAAACCACCTAGAGGAGATGCTGTTGACCACAGCTTAGTATCCTGACCAACACAGACGGCAACACAGAGAAACTCCAACGGCAGGACTTGAGCTTCCGGACGCAGCTGTGTTTGACACTAGATTCACCACCATCCTTCCCAGCCATGTAAGCCTTCACATAAGTTCCTTCCCTTTCTTACGTAGTAGAAGGAGGTGTGTTTCTGAAACTTGCAAACAAATGAGTCCTGCAAAATACACGAGCTCTTAGCAAGTCACCTCCTCCTCAAGTATTTCCACTGACTCCCACGGCATCTCCTCACTGCCCCCAAACCTCTCATTTCATTCCCGCAGCTGCCTTTGCTCACGCAGTGCCGCCTGCTGGAAGACACTCACTCCTCACTCCTCTCTGCTAGCATAAAGCACACGGATTCTTCCGAGGTTGCAGGAATATCTTTTTTCTCTGAAACTCTAACATTGGTGCAAAGCAAGTTCATTTATTCATTCCCTTGTCAACATTAACTACTGCCACTTATTACCCCAGGGCAATAGTCTGGATGAGAGGGTACAACAAGGTAGAAGTGAAGGGGCAGATTATTCTCAGACCCCTGCTTGTCAGCTACTTCCACTTTCATTCGATTCTCACAACTCACAAGAAGAAGTATTATTAGTACAGTACTGTCATTTTTGTGGCTGTGGAAACTGAGGTTCTTGGAAATTAAATAATTTCCCCACGGTCACAAAGCTGTGGAGTGGTGGAATCAGCTCCTGCATGTGTTTTTCTCCAGACAGCTCTGTCCATGAGGCATGGTCTTCATTCTTAAAGGGGCAAAATTCACAGCCAGGACCCAGGATATTCTCCTAAATAGGAAAGTGGCTACTATAGTTAACTTAGTAAACACCATTTGATGTCTACTGCAAATTGTGGGCTGTTTTTGCAGGGGCAAAAGAAATGTAGTAAGATTCAGTCCCTGACCTCGGGAGTTCGGTGCAGCAGGAAGAAGGGCAGGCATTCAGAGGTCTGTAGCTCAGGTTGCAGAGAACAAACAGGAGTCAGAAGAGGAAAGGACAATGACTTTGAACTGGGGAGCCCTTGCGCTGGGCCTTGAAAGTCACTCAAGGTCAGATAAGTTATAAAGACCATCCAAGTTACAGGGGCTGAGGTGGAGGAGCACAGACAGCCCAGGCTGGTAGTCAGGGGAGAAAGGTCTGGGCCTTTCAGGGCCAGGGACTGGGAAGCATTGCAAAAATTATATATTATTCCATCCCGGTATAAGAACTTGATAAAAATCTTTATCCAAAAACCCATTAACACTTAGTGAGTTCCCTCCATACCCTAAACACTATGCTCAGTGTTTCATTCCAAGCCTAAATTTTCTTGTCTGCAAAATGAGGGTGATAATAAGAGCTAGACTATTACGGAGGATTAGCAACAAGGTTAGAAATCCTTTGGCATCTAAGCGGTGCTCAGTGGATGGTAGATGCTGTGGCTGATCGTCATGACAACCCCACGTGGAGAGAAGTAAGGCACTTTTAACTACAGATGAGAACAACTGAGAATTGGGAGATTATGAGACTCACTGGGGGCCCCTCGGCTTCTCACAAGCAGAAGAGGGTCATCAGGCTGGAATTCTCCGCCCTCTACTCTCCAGACCAGGCTCTCTGGCCTCAATAGTCAGTCTCTGAGGCTGAGAGTGAGTCTGATGAGGTTAGTGGTCTGGTAGTGAGGAACAAGACTAGTTGGCCCTTTCCCAAGGAAGGTTCTCAGCCCAGCAGCCTGGCAGCCTAGACATGGGCCTAGCTGGCTGTGACTTTGCAAGGGTCATTCATCCAGGAACTCAAACATTGAGTCTGATGTCTGAGGCCAGTGTTCTCAGGGTGCAGATGTGGGTGACAGAGGCCCTGGTATGGACAATGGGGAGGGCCTGGGGACAATAGTCCATCTTCCTTTCTCTGGACTCATGTCTCACCTCTCCAAGCAGAACGGCATGGGATGATCTACAACTTAAGGTTGCAAGAGAGGAGAGGCCATGGCTGCCCAAGAGTGGGCAGCATTCTTCTTGATCCCGAAGATTCACTTCCTCCTGGGGTACACGCCATGTCACTCCAGGTGGCAGGAAGCAACAACAGTAAAGGTGGCACCAGCAGTAGGGGCAATAGAACAGAGCCTTCTTGGCCCTTTTTGGGGGAACTCTTTTCCAAAAAAGCAGACCTGGAGGCTTCCTTCCAATTGATGGCCCTACAGGGCAGCTAAGAGAATTTGTTGTAGGGACAAACTTGAGAACCCTCTGGGGACTTCCAGAATAACCAGAGACTTGAGGGGTAGATCAGGGGTCCTGGAGTAGTGTGTGAAAACAGTTCAAGGGAAACCTCATTGCAAGGGCTGTGCTTAGCGTGTGTTTGGACACACAGTGGGTCCCCAGCAGTACTTTCTAGTTAATGCACTAATCGAAGGCCCCCTCATTAGCTGGGATGCATGCACTGACTGTTCTTTGCATCCCAATCAAATGGAAACCTGTGTGGAATGACAATCAAGGCTTCTGAGGGGGCGATGCAGCCGCTGTGCCTCTGAGCCTCTTCGGGGGCTGCTCTGCCTGCTTCCCTAGCTACCTGGGGGCAGAAGCTGCTCTCCCCAACTCGGAGCCAAGCTGCCCCTATCTTTCTTTGCACTGCAAAGGCTCAGCTCCAGGTTAATCCCAACTCCTCTTAACCCCCTGCAACCCTCTTAACTGCCTGGGACCCAAATGGGAGACAAAGGCTTCCGCAGTGGCTGAGGAGGGCTCTTTTGAGTGAATCCCTTGTTTGGTCTCCCAGAACAGAAATTTCCTCTCCAACATACCTGGTCCCCAAATGGACTGTGGCAGAGGAGGAACCCAGCAGTGCAAAAGGGACACTGAGGAGCAGAGGGTGGTGATGGGGGAGGAGGTCCTCTCCCCTCCCTGAGCAGGGCGGCCAGCGCTCCCTTCACTCAATTCCAGCACATTGGATTCAGAGCCACAAGTGGCTTTTTCCTCTCCAAAGAAGCATTTGAATTTTAAAAGAGGACCCGGGAGAGGAAACACTTAACCCAAAGGAATGAATATTTAATGCTGGCATTTCAGGTTCTGATGGGGAGAGGTCTTGGAGGGGCCTTTCCCAATGTTCCACCAAGCACACCCCATGCTGCCTGCCTCCTCTGCCCAGGCATGAGGCCGGCCTGGCAGGATCCCCCAGGAGAGGCTGTGGCAGAGAATGAGGCTGGCCCTGGGCTGCCTGGGCTTTCTGCTAACTCTGCTTGTCTCTAAGCAGACTGTGGGGGTGCTTGTTGTGCCTCAGCTGGCTCCAGTGTTAGGGCTCTCGAAAGGGTGGTCCAAGGGCCAAGTCAGCCCATGTTTTTCTTTTTTTTTTATTATTATTAATTGGGCCTGTAAGGCCCTTTAGGTGGGGCCTGTGCTTTCCAGCTCTGCACAGTTTCCTCCACTTTCCCTAGTCTTGTATGCTTGCTGCTGCACTTACTTCTCCTCCTGGCCCCTGGGTGTACTTGAGTGTGAGACCCCTGCTTTCATAGGTTGTCATGGGGACCTGTGGGAGGATGCATAGATGGGAGAGATGAAGGTGAAGGTAGCTTCACTTTGTTTTCTGTCTCCCATGCCCCCAAACCGGGCTGGGAACCTGACATAGACAATCCCATCTCATCCACCCACAGCACACAGGACTCCAGCATCCCCATGTCGAAGACGGGGAGACTAAGGCTCAGAGTAGTTAGGTGACTTGTTCAGTCATCGGTTGGCAAGTGCGGAGCCAGGGTCTGAATGGGACCCCAAAGCCCACACTCTTTCCTCTTCACATCTTTCCTAAGATGACTCAGGCCTTACTGTGAGTCATTTTACATTGGAGACTTCCTGGGTGACGCTGCTGTGTGGGGAGTAGACTCAGACGTGTGGTGTGGCCGATCTGAGCTCCCCAGGTAATGGAGAAGGAGAAAAAGGCCTTACTTTTCTAATCCTCCCAGGGAATCCCAAATCTAGGGACCAGTTCTGCAGGGGCTTCTAAGGAATGGGACTGCCACTCAATGTGCTCTGTGGGCCCTTTCCTGACAGAGTGTTTGGAAGACAAATTCGGGATCATTTGTGCCTCTTACTGTCTTCTGGGACCAAAGGACACATTTATAAATGTCTAGCTGGCTCCAAGTCACAGCAGTGACTGTGACCACATTAGGACTCCCCTGCTCATAGGACCACCCCTTTGAGTATAAGCCCCCAAATCTGTCCCCTCTACCTTGAGGAAGTAGATACTGCAGGATCAGAGGCCCATGGTCCTTCTTTCTACCTTTCCTGGTCCCCCCACCCTTCCCTTGGGATTCAGGCTCTGGACCTCAAGCCCACCCCCCTGCCTCAGATCTCAATGCCCACTACTCCATCTATTCCATAAATGGCTGAATCAGACAGAGCTGGCAGAACATTGCAGGCTTGGTAGTCAGACACATGCAGGATCGAACCCTGGTTCTCTGGTTGACATCGTGAAATTGGGCAACTTACTTCATCTCTCTGAGACGCGGTTTCCTTATCTGCAAAGCAGGAGGATGACACCTTGCAGGGTGTTTAGGCAGATTAAGTGCATATAAAAATGTATTTTAGATTGTGGCTGTGCAAATGGCAATTGTTCTGCTCCTTTTCCCCCATGTTTATACTCTATTGGACCATTCCATATTAATACCTAAAGAGCCTCATCAATATTATCATGTTTGCCTGGTATTCTTCTGTAAGGATGGACCATAATTTATTTAGCAGTCCTCTTCTGATGGACATTTGGTTGTTTACAAGATTTTGCTATTATAAATAGTGCTGGGATAACAGCTTTGTATATTCATCATTTTGCCCATATGCTTCTGTGGTTATGAATAGGCTGTTCCTTTTCCTAGGGATTTCCTCTCTTCTTCTTCTCTACCTGGTGAGGGCTTCCCACTCACCCTTGGGGGCTGCTCCAATGTTGCTTCCCTATGAAGCCCCTTCTGACTTTCCCTGGAGGGTCACATTGTTCTCCTCCAGTGCCAGCTGGTTCTGTGCTTGCCCACTCACCCTTGGGGGCTGCTCCAATGTTGCTTCCCTATGAAGCTCCTTCTGACTTTCCCTGGAGGGTCACATTGTTCTCCTCCAGTGCCAGCTGGTTCTGTGCTTGTATCTCTACATAGACTCCTATCCTCACATTTCAATCATTTATTTGTAAGTCTGTTTCTCCTTCTAAATGATGAACTTCTCAACAACAAGGACTATTTCCTCCTAATGGTAGAGTCTGCAAACATATCCTTAGTGCCTAGCCTAATGCTTTTCACACAGTAGGAGCTTAGCTTTTTTTTTTTTTTTTTTTTCATCATGAAGGAATGAAACACAGTCTCTGCCCTCAGGGAACTGATGGTGCCATGGAGGAGATGAAGTCATGCACAAAGCTAATTATAATGACAATGTAAGACAGAAAGCACTGAATGCCACCAGTGGTACAGATGAACTATTTTAGTCAGTGGTTCTCAGCCATGACTGCAAGTGAGAGTCACCAGGGGAGCTTTTTAACTGGTCTAGAGATCAGTGCCTGGGCACTGTCCTCAGAGAGCCTGGGTTATTTGCTCTCGTGTGCAGCCCAGCAACTGGTAATTTAGGAAGCTCTTGGAGGGACTGTACCGGTAGCCGCTGCAATGCTGTTACAGTCAGTGAATCTCTCGGGGGATTTTGTTAGGATGCAAATTATGATTCAGCAGGTCTGGTTGGGGCCTGAGGCTCTGTTTTTTTTTTTTTCCCCCCTATTTTTTCCTCCAGCTTTATTGAGGTATACTTGATAAATAAAAGTTGTATATACTACAGGTGTATATTGTGATGTTTTGATATACGGATACATTGTGCAATGATTACCACAATCAAGCTAATTAGCATACGCATTACCTCACATAGTTACATTATTATTGTTATTATTATTTGTGGTGAGAACACTTAGCAATCTACATTTCTAACAAGAGCCCAGATGATGCCCCTGCTGCTGTCCAGGGCCACACCTCAACAGTGCTCTGGAGCAGTTGTTGTCAACCCTGGCTTTGCATTTGCACCCCAATTTCCAGGCTGATCTCTAGACCAGTTAAGTCAGAATCTCTGGGGTTGGAAACTTGGACATTAGTATTTTTTAAGGCTTTCAGGTAATTCTAATGTTAATGAAGTGTTTCTTTCTAATTGTGTGGAAGAACAAGTTTCCTAGAAGAGATGGCACTGTGGAAGTGGGGAGGAAGGCATTTTAGGGGAAGGAAGCTGCTTAATTGGTGCTTAATTGCTCTTCTAGTTCTAATATTCTAAGATAACCATGATTAAGTTGGAGGATAGGAGACCTAGGATCCAGTTCCAGTTCTGGCGGGAAGCACCTGTATGTCCTTAGGCAATTCATTCATTCATTTGTTTGTTCAACTATACAAATATTTATTAAATGCCAAATATTGTGCTGGGTCTGGGGAAATAGCAATGAACAAGACCAACCTGATCCCTACTCTCCTGGAGCTCACTAGATATAGCGGTGGACTCAGACAATTAAACTAATAATTATCATAAGGTATGAACAATGTTATGACAGGGAAAGTATAGGACAGTGCTCTGGGTTTCTCACCAATCAGGTGAATGAAGATAATGAGGTCTTCTCTTTCTACTTCACAAGTTGTGAAGAGTGTCACAAAGGACAATGGGTTTGGGGAGGTTGTGCAAAACTGTATAAAGGTCTGAAGGGCTGTCACACATGGAAGATCAGAGTGTGTGTCTAATGGGATAGCACTGATGTACCTGACAGGCAGGCATGTCAACAAGGCCTCAGCCACCAGCACATGTTTTTCCGGATTGCTTTGGGGTTTTGTCAGGAGACCTGACTTTAATCCAATCATTAGGCACCCAACACCCACACAGGCACTTAGTGGAGTGCGGTTTTCAATGGGGTTGGTTTTATATAGAACCTCCATTTATCACAGCCCTTGAGATGACACAACTCTTCTGGAAGGCATGTGCAGAGTGACCCTGGAAGGACAGCAAAGAGAGGTGTGGGCTACCCACCTGCCAGCTGCTCAGGACCCGGGGCTGCAGAGCCTGGGATTTTCCAGTTGAAATTGCAGGTGGCCCTGGGCCCACGCTGCCTGCATGAGATGGCATGCAGATGACAGCGCTGATGTGCAGGCAAAAGGGTAAGCTCTTTTATTTCCCTTCATCTTTCAAAGCCTCTGACATCCCTCACAGCTAGGACACCCCGCTGGAGACCACGGGGTGCTGTGGGAAATGGGGTGAGAAAAATACGGCCCTCCTCATGGGGGCTTTGGACTGCTTGTTCTTTGTTATTCTCAATTTGGCCCAATTTATCTGGCCTATGGCTTATCTGCCCATCATAGACATTTCTTGTCTCTTCTCCATGCCACCATCTGAACCCAGGGCCCCACCCCTGCAGCTCTGATGCCTACAAATAGCCTCTGACTTGTGTGGCTGCCCTCAGGATAAGCCTTCCCATTGACCCTATATACTGCTGACAGGATGTTTCTAAAACTCAATCTGATTTCATTGCTTTTCAACTCAGATCATCTTTGTAGCTCGCTACTTCCTACCACATCAAGTACAAACGGCTCTACTTCCCAAACCCTTCAATATCCTCCACTGTCCCCTCCCCATTAAAACCTTAGCCCTGACTACTTGACAAAATGTTTCCCTGGTTTAGATAGCCAGTGCCCTCATTTCTCTCATCCACTTTCTCCTCCTTCAGCCACATGGACGTGTGCATGCATGTGTGCATGAACATACACACAACTACATATGCCAAGCACACACCTGGGGCTGGAGCATACTACTGATTCATGTGGAATGTTTTACATTCCCATCTTCTTATCTAAACTGAAATCTTATCTGATCGTTCTTCAAGGTTCACTTTCCTCTCCACATAGTAAACATCTACTGTGTTTGCACAGACCCCATGTACAGTTTGGTATTACTTGCTCACTGTTTGTGTCACATGTGCTAACTATGTCTTCACAGCAAACTGTGCATGAAGGGACCATGCTGTTCATATTTGGAGCTGCTCCCACTTAGCATAAAGTGAGACATACAGAATGCTCAATGAACTGGTTGAATAGTAAATCTCTATTAACAGACAAATGTAATCAGTGAAAGGGGCGTGAAGGGACCATGCTGTTCATATTTGGAGCTGCTCCCACTTAGCATAAAGTGAGACATACAGAATCCTCAATGAACTGGTTGAATAGTAAATCTCTATTAACAGACAAATGTAATCAGTGAAAGGGGCCAGTGACATAAGTGGTGTGCAGGGATGACACAGACCCAGTGGGGAAAAGGCAACACCTATGGAAGTCAAGCAAGAGCAGGGTGAGATAAGCTCCTAGCATTAGAATGGTATTAAAGGGAGAAGAGAAATTAATTTAACAGATATTTAATGAGCAACTACTATATAATCAGCAAAAATTATAGCTTTTCCTTGCCCCAGAGAAACTCAGGGCATAACTAAAGAGAGAAACCCACATGCAGCCAAGCACAACACACTGCAGTGCTCTGATAATATAACCTAGACCTATAGGAGCATCAAACAGCAAACACACAAGAAGTCATCCTTGCCTGATCTGCCTTGGTTGTTGACTTGGGTCAAAGAGGTCACTAGCAGGAGCCAGAGGCTGCTGTCAGGGAATTGGAAAGTCAGAGGTAGGATGAGGACACAAGAGAAAGCACAGTGTTATAGAAAGAGAACAGGCTTTGGAGTCAGCGGGACCTGGGTTTAAACTCCAGCTCCAGCCCTTACTAACTGTGTCAGCTCAAGCAAACACCCATTCCCTCATCTATACAATGGAGACAACAATATCCATTTTCTGATACCTATTTTTCTTTTCAGGAGTGGCTAGTATGTGTATTTACCAGGAAAAATCCAGTAAAAGATCTACTGCTCAGTCCAAGGTGCCTAAAAGTCCAAGATGAACAAAATAAAAAGGCTGTAACTTATACTGGATGTCAGTTGACAAATTACCCACTAACATATCTATTAGCTAACATTTTCAGTACTGCCATTATAGGGGCATGCAAAACTGTATTTGCATGTTGGAAAGATTTTCTTTAAAGCAACATTGGTCCAAACATAAGATGGCCAACATATTTAGCCATCTTCCTTTGGAGGTGTGTAGTAAGGAAAAGTGTGATAATATAGGCAATGCACTTACCCGGTCCTAGGCTGTCTCACAGTGAGAGCTCGTGGATATGAGCTGCCATTTCCGAACACCAAGCCTTTCTGACTCCTGGACCAGAAGACACAGGTTCAACTTTCAGCACCGCGGACAGCGCCAAGGAGAGTAAATATGGGCTTTTAGCTTCTGAGTCAGAAAAATCATGGTAGCTAACAGTTATACAGCATTTCTGTGTCAAAAAACTTAACATGTATTAACTAAACTAATCCTCACAGCAAATCTAGGAAGAAAGTATTGCTTTTGTTCCCATTTTAACACATGAAGAAACCAAGACAGAGCAGTTAATTCATTGTCCACAGTCACACAGGTGGTAAATGATGGAGGCAGGATTTGATCTCAGACGGACTGGCTCCATAGCTCATGCTCTTTGCCACGAGGCTATGCGGTGTCAGGTGTTCAGGATGCCCCTGTTCTCTGAGGTGGGGCAGGTGGGACTGACAGGACTGTCCTTCCCCTCAACTCACAGCTCATTCTCCAGGGCTCCTCCTTATTTTGGTTTGGTCCTGGAGGTAAGACCCCAGCCAGATAGCTTTCTCTTTTTGTTGCCACTACACCCAGCATCTCTGTGCCTAGTTCTCTTCCCTCCTCCCCCACTGGGTCTCTCTTCTCACATATTTCCCTCCTCTTACCCAGTCTCCCACCTTTCCTGCGTAGTTGGGGGTGAGGGGAGAAAAGAAAGAAGACAGAACTCAGTAGAGGGTAAAACAGAGAGGTGAAGGTTAGAAGAGGTAGGATAGAGGAGTGAGAGAGAGAGAAAGGAGTCTAAGAGATGGTGAGGTGTTCCAGTGAGAGGGGAGATAGCACACTAGGCGTCATGAGGGAGTTGAAGAAAAGTTGGGGAGAGAATGGGTGGGGGGTGAGGAGGGAGAAATGAGCTGGGAGGAAGCAAGAATGGAAGGGGGAAGAGAAAAGGGAAGGAGGCAAGGATCCATGGAAAGCAGTAAATGGGAAGAGTACACAGGTAGGAAAAGAAAATGTGAAATCTGGGAAGAGACACATGATGGTGTGGAGAGAGGCAGTAGAGGAAGGGAAACTGGAGAACTGGGCAGCAAGAGGTGTCAAAAGCTTCCAAGTGCTATGAAGTGGCAAACTGACAACATGTCTCTCTCAAATGGAGCCAAAGCACCACTCCCAGCTTGTTCTCCCCTTCCTTCATGTCTTGAGGTCCAGCAAGGTTAGGAAGAAGGATGGGAAACAATGCCAGCCTACTGCAGAACTGTGAAATCCTGCAAGTTCTCAGGAGCCCCAAGTCCTCCTTTCTATGGTCAGACGCCCTCTTCTCCACTCAGCCATACCTAGTATTTTCCACCCTCTAGTCCTGCCTTCTGAAAAGAGTTGCTATCTGCCATCACCCTCTGAGCCTTTTTCAAGATTGTGAAATGAAAAGCATTGTATTTTCACAGAAATATCAGGAAACCAGTGAGACAGATTTTTGCAGACACTATTTGGTCAGCTGATAACTTGGCATAGGCAGAAGGCCTGCCCCCCAAGGAAGGAAACATGGAACAACAATGCCTCTTTATCTAAAGTTTGTGCTTGTGGGTCATGAGGGGAGGGGTGTGCATGCCATAACCCAGGTCCTCACTTGTTCTGAAATAGTTGCAACGAATTCTGCTGCTATCAAGGATTAGGGAGCATTTATGGAGCATTTATACATGCTCGACATTGTGCCAAGTGCTTTTACACACAGTGTCTGGTGTAATCCTTACAAAGACCCTGAGAGGGAGGCATTATTAATCCCCAATTGTGGATAAGAAGCTGGGGCTGGGAAAGGTTAAATAACTTATGCAAGACTATACAGCTAGTAAGTGGTAAAGCAAGGATCCCATTTATTCAGTCTTCAAGGCCTGTGTTCTTTCTATAATGAGGTAAAATCATGTCATAACATTGTCTTCAGAAGTGAGGACACCTTTTGCCATGAAATTGAGAAGCTCGAATGTAAAGTGGCTGAGATCAGAAAAGCCTTGACTGTAAGAAATGCCTCATTACCTCAAAGTGGGGAGAAATATTTCTGGTTCTGGTTTCTTGTCTGGGCCTTTGAGGCCCTGGATGAGGTCCCCTTGTTGTTCTATGCCTTAGTCCCCATTTGTAAAACAGATGTCTAATCTACGCTGAGCTCAGTGAGGGTTCACATTCCTCAAGCTGTTTTCAGCTTTGCCTCCACTGTCAGGTTCTCCTTCATAACTCATTTCTTTGGGATTCTCCCTCACCCCCCAGAATAATATTTCCAATTTGGCAATATTACATGCACTACACATTCATGACTTATAAATAACAATGGTTCTGTCACCAAGAGAAAAAAAATCAAAGTGTTCATTTATAGACTACCTGCCTTGGGCAAAGTACAGTAGTCAAAAATGGCCTTTCCCCCAGGGCTGCTGACTAGTCCTGTGTAGGTTGTAAGCTACATAAAAGTACCAGGCCCAGGAGGTCTGAGCAAGAGCTGTAAACCATCCTGGGCTCCCTTCATCAGTCCATGTATTCTGTCATGGGGAGTCAGCCCAGAGGAAGAGGAGGAAGAGAAATCTAATTGTTAATTGCTCTGCCCAGAGGAGGAGCCCTTTCGTGTTTCAACCATGCAGGGAAAAACCTTTTTCTAATTTACACAAAGGTCCTCCACAATGTTTTAACTGCAACCTTGTTCTTCCTCTTTTCCTCTTTATTTTCAAAATTTTTTTCCCCAGACTTCTACTTCCAGAAATAGTTCTAGTCATGATGAAGTAACTGATTTTGGGTTTACCTTCTTATGAAAAGCAACTATAAAATAGGACAAATATATGAAACAACTGTTCTCAGGCACTGGACAACAGGAATCATAAAACTGATGCTTGAGATAAGAAAAACACATGAAGCGTGGCCCATGGTTTGCTTTGACTTTCTGCCTGCCATTACTTTTCTGACTTTGATATAGAGAGGTGGAGCCCACAAAAAGAATGAAAGTGTTGGTCTCACTGAGTTGATCAGGCAGAGATTGGAGTTTGGGATCACTGAAGTGTCTGAAATTTGCAAGGGAAAGTATCAAAGGGAAGGGAGCTGCATGGGAGAGTATGTGCGGGAAGAAGTTTACATGGGGGTTTCCCTCTGGCTTTAGGCTGAGGTCTGTGCTGCACATGTGCAGGATGAGATGCAGCAGCACAAGCAGGTTAGAGAGTGGCTGCTGAAGGGCTGAAAGCAGAATGGAGGTATCTGAGGTTATGCAGAGCTGAGAGATATTGAAACTCCACATTAACCAAAGTTGAGACACCTCACCGAAAATACTGGGTCATGCTTTAGGAGTAAGGACCAAGCCCTAGAATAAAGACCACAATGTAGGACTAGGATCAATATAAAAATGGACTCTCACTGAATAGCATAATAACAAACCTGACAATATCAAGGGGATCCACAAGTAATTTTACTCTGTATGAGAACCTTTAAAGAAAGACAGCATAATCCAAGGTGCCCCATGCTATAGCTTAACAACATCCAGCATAAAATTAAAAAATTCCAAACATAGAAGCAGAAAAATATGACACATAATCAAAAGGAAAAGTAGTCAGTAGAAACATACCTTCAAGTGACCCAGATTTTGGAATTGATTATAGACTTTAAAAAGCATTAAAAAGCTATAATCAATTTTGTCAAATATTTAACAGAAAATATGAATGTAATATGCAAACAGAGTTTTGCCGTTGGGGATATCAACAGGGAAAATTTTTTTAAAGACCCAAATGGAAAACATATAGCTATAAAGTACAATATCTAGGATAAAATACTCATTGGAAATTAGATATTGCAAAAAAGAAAAGGATCTGTGAGCTCAAAGGAAAATGGATAGAAATTAGCCTAATTGAAGAACAGAGAAAAAAAGATAAAAAAGAAACTCAGTGGCCTATGACAATATCAAGTAATCTAACATACATATAATTGGAATTCCAGATGTATATAAGAGAGAGGATAAAGAATAAAAATATTTGAATAAATACTAATTAAAAAATTTATCAATTTAGTGAAAAACATCCATCTACAAGCTCAAGAAGCTCAAAGATCCACAAGTTCAAAAATTAAAAGAAAACTACACAAGGGCATGTCACGATTACACTGTTGAAAACCAAAGATAAAGAAAAAATATAAGCAGCCATAGGAAAAAAAGACATTAAATATAGGGGAACAATGATAAAAATCAGGGCTGCCTTCTGAACAGAAAAACAATAGAAGCCAGAAGACAATGAAATGTCTTTAAAGAACTGGAATAACAGGTTGGACAGGCACTGGGCAGGCAGTAGGTAAGGGGATCGCAATCCTCTGCACGGTGTGGTCCGCACCACGCTCAGCCAGTGAGCGCACCGGCCATCCCTATATAGGATCTGAACCCGTGGCCTCGGTGTTACCAGCACCACACTCTCCCGAGTGAGCCACAGGGTCGGCCCTAAAAATTTAACTTAAAAAAAAAAATGGTGGCAAAATATACATAGTATTAAACTTACTGTCTTAACCATTTTTAAG
>NW_007729012.1:135344-170982 GCF_000696425.1 Galeopterus variegatus
AAAAAAAAAATGGTGGCAAAATATACATAGTATTAAACTTACTGTCTTAACCATTTTTAAGGGTTCAGTTCAGTGGTATTATGTGCATATACATTGTCATGCAACAATCACCACTATCCCTAGAACTTTTTCATCGTTTTATACTGAAACTGTATCCATTAAACAGTAACTCCTCATTATCTCCTCACGTATTTGCATATACTTGCAAATATTTTCTCCCATTATACGGGTTGTCTTTTTACTCTGTTGATAGTGCCCTTTGATGCATAAAAGTTTTTAATTTGATGAAGACCAACTTGTCTATTTTTTCTTTGGTTTTCTGTGCCTTTGGTGTCATGTCCAAGAAATCATTGCCAAACTGAATGTCATGAGCTTTCTCCCATGTTTTCTTCTGAGAGTTTTACAGTTTTAGTTTTACACTTATGTCGTTGATCTATTTTGGGTTAATTTCTGCATATGGTGTTAGGTAAGCACCTTCATTTTTTTGCATGTGCATAGTTAGTTTTCCCAGCAGTCTCTTGTAAAGACTGTCTTTTTCCCCACTGAATGATCTTGGTACCCTATTGAAAATAATTTGATATGAGGGTTTATTTTGGGGCTTTCTATTCTATTCCACTCTTTATGCCAGTACCACTCTGTTTTGAATACTACAGCTTGGTAGCAAAATCTGAAATTGGGAAGCATGAGTCCTCCATCTTTGTTCTTCTTTTTCAAGATTGTTTTTGGCTTTTGGGGGTCCCTTGAGATTCCATATAAATTTTAGGATGCATTTTTCTATTTCTGCAAATAATGGCACTGGAATTTTGATAGATATTGCATTGAATCTACAGATTGCTTTGGGTAGTATTGTAATCTTAATTTTAAGTCTTCCAATCCATCAACATGGGATGTCTTTTGATTTATCTATTCTTCTTCAATTTCTTTCGGCAGTGTTTTGTAGTTTTCAGTGTACAAGCCTTTCGCCTCCTTGGCTAAGTTNCATGGTTTAAAATCTTTTTAATATGCTGCTGAATTTGGTTTCTTAGCATTTTGTTGGGAATTTTTTCATCACTGTTTATAAGAAACACTGACATGTAGATTTCTTGTCATGTCTTTGGACATGGGTTTTTATAATCAAGGAAAATATCCTTCAAAAATAAAATAAGATTAACAAAAGCCAAGACCATTCATCACCAAAAAGCATTCACTACATGAAATTTTAAAGTAAATTCTTTGTGTTGAAAGACAATAATGTCAGATGAAAACTAAAGGATATGGGAAATAATAAAATCATTGGAAAAGGTAAACATACTGGTGAATATAAAAGTTTATGAATTTAATTTTTCTTAATTTATTTTAGCAGTTTTGTAGCAAAAATAATAACATTGTATTGTGGGATTTGTGTAACATGTAGAAATAAATATATGACAACAATCCCACAAAGTATAGAGCATAAATGGAATATACATCTGTAAGATTTGTACATTTTGCTCGAACTGTTCTCAGTAGACTGTGGTATGTTAAAGATGTACATTATAATCCCTAGGGAAACCACTGAACAAAAATACAAAAAGGTACAGCTAAAAAGCCAATACAGAAAATAAAATAAAATACTAAAAAAAATTGATTAACATATAAGAAGGCCGGAAGGAAGTAGCGAAAAACCAAAAAAAAAAAAAAATGATAAAGCAAAGAAAACAAATAGGGAGATGGTAGAATTAAACCCAAGTATATTAGTAATTACATTAAATATAAATAGTTTTACCTCCAGCAGAAAGACAGAGATTTTTAGAACGGATAAAAGAAAAAGACTCAACTTTTTTTTGTAGGATATCTACAAAAACCTCTATACTTTTAATATAAAGACATAGATATATTGAAAGAAAAATGACATAAAAATATAATGTAAATTTGAAGCAAAGGCTATTTTAATATCAGTCAAAATAAGTTACAAAATAAGGAGTGTTAGCCAGAGATGAAGAGAAATTTTCCCAATGATTATAAAAAAGGTCAATTCAGCAGTCAATAATTGTATCTGCACCTAATAAGAGAGCCTCAGTATATATGAAGCAAAAACTGATGAAAATAAAAAGAGTAATAGTCTAACCCACAAACATATCTGAAGATTTTGACACTCCCTTCAGTAACTGATAGAAACAGTAGACAAAATAAATCAGCAAGGAGACAGAAGACTTGAGCAGCAACACTAAGCACCATCTTGACCTAATTGATATAAATATAGAGCACTCCCCTCAACAATTGTGGAATACATGCTCTTTTTGTTGCTTTGCTGCTTTGCCCCCCATGGATTTGTCACCCCACTTCCCCTGGGTGATGGAGACGCAAAGGATCACTCAAAGCCCATCTCTTCTGAGCAGTGAGAGACCCTGAAGTGGTTAATTTCCCACCAGAATCTCCAAGCAAGAGGCATCCCTTCCTTGGGAAATTAACCCCAAATTGGGGTTCTCTTCCTGCATTTATTTTCCAGACCAGGAAGTTAAAGGAAGAGAACATAGGTGGGATTACAGTTTAACAATATAGGCCAGTAACTTTCAGTGAAACAAGCCAGATGACATTCCAGTAGACAATTAAGTGACCTTACAGCAATTTTCCAGTATCTTTACATAATAATCAGTAACTAGTCTGTCCTTGAGCCAGCAACCTTGCTGTGCCACAAATCTTTATCTTACACCAGAGACTTTATAGCCTGAGGAAAATTTCCAGTTCTCCGCAAGGTCAATATTTGAAACTGCAAGGCTTTGGAAAACCAGGCTCTGTGAAGTACATATGCTTTATAGTATATTCCACAATTTTCACGTGCATGAAGAGCATTAACCAAGATAGACTTCATACTGGCCATAAAATAAGTATCATTAAATTTTAGAATATTGAAATTTTACAGAATTGTTTTTCATATTGAAATTAAACTCAAAATCACTAAAAATAAGATATCTACAAATATTCCAAATATCAGGACATTAAACAGCATATTTCTAAATAATCCATGGGTGAAAGAGAAAATCACAAGAGAAATTAGAAAATATTTCAAATGGAATGGTAAAAGCATTTCAAAATGTATAAAATGTAGCTAAGGAGGTGCTTACAGGGACATTTACACCTTTAAATACCTGTACTAGAAAAGAAGAAAAATTTAAGTCAAGGGTTAAATTTCGATCTTACAAAGCAAAAAAACAAAAAACAAAAAAACAAAAAACAAGCAATAGAGAACATTAATAAGGACAAAAGTTGGTTCTTTGAAAAGATTAATAAAATTAACAAACCCTCATAAAGGCTGACCAAGAAAAAGCAGAAATCACAAATTACCAATATCAGAAATGAAGGTGATATCACTACAGATCTTACAGATATTAAAAGGATAATGAGAGAATATTTTTAGAAACTTTATACCAATAAATTCAACAACTTAGGTGAAAAGAACAAATTGTTTGAAAAAGATAACTTAAGAAAAATCGACACAAGGTGGAATAGCATATCTGAATAGCCATGTATCTATCAAATAAACTGAATTTGTTTTCAAAAACCTTCCCAGGAAGAAAACTCCAGGCCTAGTTAAAGTCATAGGTCAATCAAATACCTAAGAAATAGTACCAATCTTACACAAACTTTTTAGGCTTCTCTTTCCGATACATTTTATGAGGCCAGAATTATTCCACACAAAGATATTACGAAATAACTGCAGATCAGCATCACTCACAAACATATATGCAAAAATCCTTAGAAAAAATTTAACAAGTTGAATCTGGCCATATATAAACAAGTAGTATACCATGACCAAGTGTAGTTGAAATCCAAGAATATGAAAAATTACTTAACATTCAAAAACCATCAATATAACTTATATTAACAAAATAAAAAGGAAAAAACCCCCCCCACATTTGATTACCTCAATTGATGCAGAAAAACATTTGAAAAAATTTAACACCCATTCAGGTTAAAACCTCTCAATAAACGCAGAATAGAAGGGAATTCCTCCATCTGATGAAGAGTTTTTCAGAAATCATATGGTTAATATACAGCTTCTTAATGGTGACAAATAATATATTTCCCCAAAAACAAGCAACAAGAAAAGTGGGCCCACTCTTACCGTTTGCAGAAAACCCCCCAAACCCTATTAGAACTAACAAGTAATTTTAGTATGGTTTGCAGGTACAAGGTCGATATGCAAAAATCTTTTTTCTGTGTCTAGCAACAATTTGAAATTGAACTTCAAAGAAATACCATTAACAATAGCATCAAAAACATAAAATATTAGACATAAATTTAACAAAATACATACAAGTCTCTAAACTAAAAACTATAAAATACTGTGAGAAACTTAAGAGATCTAAAGTGACTAAAAAGATACTCTGTGTTCATGGATCAGAAGAATCAATATTGTTAAAACGTCAGTTTTCCTCAAGTTGGTGTATAATTCAAAGCTATCCAATCAAATTCCCAGTAAGTTATCCTGCAGAAATTAACAATGGAAATGTAAAAAACCTAGCTAAGGCGATCTTGAAAAAAAACCAAAAAAACCCCAAAAACCTGAGGAATGAAGTCAGAGGATCTCAAAGGCTACTCATGGATCTCAAAATTTACTTTAAAACTTCATTATCAAGACAATGTATTACTGGCATTAGCATATACTGAAAAAGAAAAATGAATGGAAAAGAGAATTCAGAATCAGACCCACATATGTATGGTCAATTGATTTTCAATAAAGCCACCGAGGCAATTCGGTGAGTGGAAAGGAAAGTCTTTTAGACAAATAATGTTGGGGGGAGGGGAAAAACCCAGTGTAAAATATTGAAAAAAACAAACAAACCCACAAACCTTAATCATTCCCCTACTTTATAGCACACACAAAAAGTAAGTTGAGGCAGATCATAGACCAAAAACATCAAAGCTAACATTGGAAAGTTGCTAGGAAAAAAATTTTTGACACCAGGAGGTAGGCAGAGATTTTTTAGAGAGGACACAAGAAGTATTACCCATAAAAGAAGTTTATAAATTAGATGTCAGTAAAAATTAATAACTGTTGATAAGCAAAAGACACTTAAGAAAATGTAGAACACATATCACCATACATACATCTGACAAATGTCATGTATCCAGAATATATAAATAATTCCTATGCAGCAAGAATAAAAACAAACCATCCAATAAAAATGGCAAAATGTTTGGAAAGACACTTAACAAAAATATAGAACTTATAGAGTTCATATAATTCCTGGGTGGGGGAGGGCACTGAGGTGAACCAGCAGGACGAACCTCAGCTGATACCTTCCTCTCTCTTTCTCTTATTCACTCATCAACAAGAGGAGAGCACCCTTCCCTTTCACTGAGCTTTGAGGGGAAGAACTGAAAGAAAGATCCCAGATAAATACCCCAGGAACATTCCATCAGTCTCTCCACCTCTCCTGCTTGCTCGGTTCTCAGCTCACCTGGATGGGAGATACAGAGAGAAAGTCCAGAACAGGGGCCCAACCTCAAAGATCCTCTGCCCCAGCACAGGAACTAACACATGTGCTCCTGAAGCAATTAGGGAGGAGCAGTGTTGGACGAGACCCAGTGAAATCAAACAGGATGGGAAGGGAAGATGGAGGAAGGCAGATACAGTCTGGAGAGCTTCCTGGAGGAGTGGGGTTTGAAAAGAAGAGTGGGAGAGGATTTGAATGGGAGGAGGGTCATGGAGGGCATTATGTTAATAGTAACAAATTATTACTAATATTTGAGGAGCACTTATGATTTTTCCCTACTGCCCGAGGTAAGTTCCTTATGTGCATTTTGCTCTCTATAGCAGCCCAAGGCATCCCTGCATTGTCCCCGACCCCATGCAGACATGCATGCACACATGCATGTGTGCACACGAAATCCAGTCTGAGATGCTCTGGGACAGAGGTCAGGAGCCAAATCTCATGCAGTTCTTTAGCACTGATCTCGTTCATGGATATACACTGGTGGACACATTGGCCTATCAATTGCCACCCCACTTATTTGAATTGTCAAAGGAAAGAACGCAGGGTAGTGGAGAATGACTACTCCCTCTGGTGGCAGTCTATAGAGAGCTGTGCGTGTGTGAGTCTAGAACTCTCCATCAATCAGATGACCCACTTTCACCCAGTGTCTGCTGAGTTCTGGTGCTGCACTTGAGAAAGACCTGGAAGGGCTGATCTACTACCTGTAACCTTACTGGGAAAGTAACAGCCACACAGATGAACCAATTGAACAGTTGGCGCAGATCAGAATAGCACGTTGCTGTGATGTGGTGTTAAATATACAACATGGGCCTTGTGTTCCTCAGGCTGTGTGCTGGGATCCCTGGGCTTCTTGGGGGGCATGGTGGGACAGCAGAATGGGATGGGGTGGGGACATTCCAGCCCCTTCCCTGCTCTGCTGACATCTGTTTCATATATAATGGACTTTAAGCAATTCGTACCTACTCTGTTGTTAAATTGTTGAAAACAATTACTGGTAGAGTCACGGGAAGTGCTGGTGTAGACCTACGGTATTGGCTCTGGGGCTCCCGCAGGTGCTGACGGCCTTTGGAAACAGGGAGCATTACCCTGCTACTCTGTTGTTAAATTGTTGAAAACAATTACTGGTAGAGTCACGGGAAGTGCTGGTGTAGACCTATGGTATTGGCTCTGGGGCTCCCGCAGGTGCTGACGGCCTTTGGAAACAGGGAGCATTACCCTGCTGGGGAGACATCCCACAGGAGGGGGCTTGAACTAAATGAGTTGCGTTTCTCATCAAGAAGGCTGCACTCTCAACCCCCAATACAATTCTTAATTTTCTCCAGCTGGGGCCTTCCATTGTGACAGTCCTGGGGGGAGAACTGAGTCCTTGCAGAAAGCCTGGAAATATTCAGAGCTGAGGGGCTTCACCTTTTTCTCAAGAGGGGCATCAAGGGACAGCTTTGATTGGGACAGGAATTGCCCTGCTCTGGGATGTGAGGGTCCTCCAGTCAGATACCCCCCTGCCCAGACGGAGCTCTGCTGTTCCCTGCTCCCTGCCATGGGGCCATCGGAAGCACCTGCCACCTCACTCCCTGTCACTTGTCAACTTCGGAGCAATCAGTCTGCTACTTAACACTTAACAGGCAAAGCACTCCAGCGCTGCCTCTGATTTGTCTTTGTTAGTGCTAACAGGAGCTGGGTGTGGAGGTCTCATTGTGCCCGCCTCCCTGCGGATGCTGCACCTGGGGCCTGCTGCGCAATCACTCAGGCCCTCCATAATCACCCAGCAAGACAGTCGGCAGATTCTCACCTGCCACCGTAAGTCAGCTCCACAGAGACCAGCGGGAACAGCCACTGTGTACAGAATCTTTGGGGAGGGCCCTGCAACTCGACCTGGGAGGAGGCCCAGGCAGAAACCCAGCCTGTAGTCTTCTCCCCACATGCGTACCTGTGGGTACATGTATTATATAGTGAGTTCACTTCATACACACTGGCTGTGCTAAGTGCGCAGGGGGATAGACCATGAGCCCACCCTCAAGGAGCTCACAGCCTAGTTGACTAAAGGCTGACAAGTCCACAGACAATTTCCAGCAATATTGTAAGTGCTAGAATGAAGGTGGGTACACAGTGTTGTGCAGAGGTCTCACCTAATCCTCCCAGGCGAGGCCAGGAAAGTCCTCCGGGATTCAGACACATGGAGTGGCCCAGCTGGCACAGGGCAGCAGGTGGGTTCTTAGCTAAGGAAGCAGCCTGTGCAAAGACCCAGGACCAAAGAAGAGCAGAGCGAGCTGGGAGAACTACAGGTGTGTTGTCCTGGCTGGAATAGTACTGAGCTGTCGTGCCCCTATCATTTAACTGCCATCTATCCATCATTACCTACGCCTTTCGTCATGAATCTACCTCCACTTTCTTTGTCCTTCATCCAACAATCTACCTATGATTTATCTATCATCCATCCACCCATCCATGCGTCTACCCATCCATACATCCATCTCTGGAAGTCTTAATGTCATGTTCCAAAGCACATCTGTCTCCGAAGAACTCTCTCAGCTCACACTGCCTGGCATGTGCTCTTAGGGATGTACTCCTGCCTTAAGTACAAATGTGTCTCAGCCTTTCTGACAAACACACAGCCAGGGAGCAGCACAAACACTGCAGCTTCTGTGATTGTTACCAAATCACATTTCTCTTTGGCAGGTGGGTCCTGGTAAGGGCTGGGGGAGGAACCAGGAACAACTTTAGAGAGTCAGGCCCACTGCTGAGGATTCACTGTTGATATGACCGAGTCCCTGGGGCCAGCCCTCCTTTGACTGGAGTGGGGTCTGTCCATCTATTGCAGTGATGGTACATATTATGGGTTCAACCAATACTGTTGAGTAAGCGAATGCCCGTGGAGCTTTTGGGCAAGGGAAAAGTCAGTACCACAGCTGGTGTGAGCCCTTGTGCCAGGCCTGCTAACAGCCTAGCAGACTGGTGCTGCCCTACAGAAGCAGTACAGGCCAAGACCTCACTGATACAACACACAGGCCCATAAGGGTCTGGGCTTGCGTAAGAATTTAGCCACTTACCAGCTGTGTGATTTGGGCAGGATATGTAACCTCTCTGGGGCTTAGGGCCAAGACCTCACTGATACAACACACAGGCCCATAAGGGTCTGGGCTTGCGCAAGAATTTAGCCACTTACCAGCTGTGTGATTTGGGCAGGATATGTAACCTCTCTGGGGCTTAGTCTCCTCCACTGTAAAACTCCTTTCAGAGTTGTCTCCTTAGTGTATCGTAAAATTCTGTGTTCTTTATTTATAAAGCAATTCTTCATAACCCTGAATGCAAAATATTTCCAGCACAGTGCATGGCATCCCACCATTAGGGATTGGAGTTTTTAGGCAAAAATGCTTAAGAAAGGTTTTTCAGTCTGATCCAAGTATCCTCTGGGAGCAGCACAAACACTGCAGCTTCTGTGATTGTTACCAAATCACATTTCTCTTTGGCAGGTGGGTCCTGGTAAGGGCTGGGGGAGGAACCAGGAACAACTTTAGAGAGTCAGGCCCACTACTGAGGATTCACTGTTGATATGACCGAGTCCCTGGGGCCAGCCCTCCTTTGACTGGAGTGGGGTCTGTCCATCTATTGCAGTGATGGTACATATTATGGGTTCAACCAATACTGTTGAGTAAGCGAATGCCCGTGGAGCTTTTGGGCAAGGGAAAAGTCAGTACCACAGCTGGTGTGAGCCCTTGTGCCAGGCCTGCTAACAGCCTAGCAGACTGGTGCTGCCCTACAGAAGCAGTACAGGCCAAGACCTCACTGATACAACACACAGGCCCATAAGGGTCTGGGCTTGCGCAAGAATTTAGCCACTTACCAGCTGTGTGATTTGGGCAGGATATGTAACCTCTCTGGGGCTTAGTCTCCTCCACTGTAAAACTCCTTTCAGAGTTGTCTCCTTAGTGTATCGTAAAATTCTGTGTTCTTTATTTATAAAGCAATTCTTCATAACCCTGAATGCAAAATATTTCCAGCACAGTGCATGGCATCCCACCATTAGGGATTGGAGTTTTTAGGCAAAAATGCTTAAGAAAGGTTTTTCAGTCTGATCCAAGTATCCTCTTGGAGGGCTGTGTCTTGGGTTTTATAAGCTAACACCTGGGTGTGTGTATGTCTTGGAAGAAGAGGGGAGAGGACAGGAGGAAAAAATAGCAGACAGCTAAAAGAGCAAGGTCCTGTGAGAATGAGTCCATTCCACCACTACAATATTTTTCTGGTGAGCAAAGCAGATGATGTAATTTAAACACCTTCACACACTGGATTTTTAACAGCCCTTTCCCCATGTCCCATTTTGGGATCTAAAGAATTCCAAGAAGGAAACGAAGGTTGGCAAGAGCCTTCAAAGGAGAGAGCATAAGAGTGATTCCAGGCTAGGGGCCCCTGGATTGAACCAGGCAAGACATGGATATGGCCACTACTCCTTGCAGTTGGGAGGAGGGTCTGCACTACCCCCTGGAGAAGCAACTAGAAATGGAAGGAACAGAGCTGGCCCCTCACCCCTGGTGTGGGAGGAGCCAATGCAAATTGCAGAATTCTGGTCGAGGGCCAGCCTTGTGTGCCAGAGGCCATCTGACTCTTCTCACCCACAGGTCTTCCTAGATACCCTAACACCCCTGAGTCCAAATCAAGAGTGTCACCTCTACAGCCTCTCAGAAGTTGTGTTTCCAGCTCTGGTTCCTCTTTGGTGGATGGGAAATGATACTGTTGGTACCTATCATTGATGTGACCACAACCACCCTCATTGTGGTAGCCATCATCTCAAGTAAAACTCAGTAACACCAATTTTCTTAAACTAATGAGACAAATCATGTCCTCTTCTTACGCCTTATTCAGTCAGTCCAGTGGTCCATAACCCTGTCTTCTCGTTAGAGCCCCATCCACTGATTTAACTGGCTGGGGGATGACTAGAAAGCTTCAAAGAGCTTCCCTGGTGATGCATATGTGCAGCCAGGGCTTGGAACCACTGTGAGTCCAACACCTAATTTGACTGTCTTATTTACACACATATACAACACACACACATACTCCTCCTGCTGCTTACGAACAAAGCTTAGACACACATGCTGTTTGGCTGGAATTGCTTTTCCATTCTCTTTGTATCTTTCTCTTTCTTGACTCCTCAAATCTAGAAACTGCTTGATTTTTCCATCTGTTATCTGACCCACAGAAGTGAGCTAGGATGTAGATGCATTTTGGTGGTGGAGTGGACCCATCCTGTAGTATCTTGCTCTTTTAGGATCATCCCTCTGTTCCCCTTGGCCTTGGTGAGGCTTCAGAAAGCAGGGGAGGCTCAGAAGGCCTGTGCCCTCAGCTTTGTCCCCAGCCCCTCCACTGCCAGCTCAAACTGGGCGACTTCAAGGTATCTTTGTACCGAGCTCATCAAAAAGCAAACACTCAGGCACTTGAATAAGATAAGCAATTTGTGGCTTTGTAAAAAGTCAATGCAATTCAATTTAGACCTCTTAAGGAGTGCCGCTGCCTCTCACATTTATTGTTTCCTTGTATAACCTGCTCCAGCGAAGGGATTGCAGATTCGTCTTCTGTTTGCGAAGTGGGATGAAGTCCCCGGAATGAGTGACCTTCAAGATCTGCACAAAACTTATAAATGAAGCTGTCGCTGAGAAACCTCATTCTTGCCTCAGCTCACAGCTTTCTTTCTTTATATAGATTTGATTTTCCGAACGGCATATTATAAAACTAGCTATTTTTTCCTCCTAAACACAAATGCTTTAATTTCTTGTCTTTTTTTTTTTTTTAAACCAAGAATGATGTTTTTAAAATGCAGTCTTCACTCTAGACTTTACCACTCTTGAAAGACTCCATTTTTTAAATCCACGAAGGCATCTTTGGTGCCAGTGGTGGTCGCCCTGGAATGTGCCTTCGTCCTCTTAGCTTTCTCAGTCCGGAGGTGGATTTTTTTTTTTCTGCTTTTTTGTTTTTTTCTTTATCACAAAACAGTTTGTTCTTGGCTTCTCTTTATTTGCCCTTTTGTTGGTTTATTTAGAAAATAGGGCCAGTTTAGTTCCACCTTGTTAGACAAATCCAGGGCAAATAAGAGTAATAATTTTAAAAATTACTGTTAATCATTGACTATCTACTATGTGCCAGGTAATGTATTTGGTATTTTACACGTGTTTTTAATTTAATTCTTGCAACAACCCTATGAGGTAGGTATTACCAGGCTCATTTTATTGATGAAGCTCAGAGAGGTTATACAACTTTCCCAAGGTCACACAGCTAGTAGATGCCAAAGCTAGAAGTCAAATGCATTTCTGGCTGAATCTTAAGCAAGATCTCATGACCTCCAGGGCCTACTGCTTCACATATATGGCTTCCTGCTTCAGTTCCTCGTGCCTCAATTGTGAGAGCTTGTTAGGCAGCACCTTCTCACATACAGTTTCCTCCCACCCCATGTCCCCGGGCAATCAAAGCCACCCTGCTTGAAGGACTCAAGAGAGCAAAGGGTGGCCGTTTTGAAGCTTTCTCTTTGATTTCATTGTCATTTCTATCTTAATTTTAGGCTTCTGCATGACTATTAGTATTATAACTTACCTCTCCCTGACATATTTTCACCCACTTTAGAAGCATCCTTTCCTGTTTTATCACCTATGTGGAAAACCTTGTCCATTGCCCCTCAGCCAGCCCTGACACACTGTTGGCCCCAAGAAAACCATGGGGCTCACAGTTTCACTGAAAAAGATGTCAGTCCCCTGACAAGGCCATGAGCCCATGAATGGGGATATGGAGAAAGATGGAGCCTCAGTTATTCAACTTGGTCAGAGGCATGTGGGTCTGTGTTTGGTCCAGATCAAAGATAGCTAGGAGAGAGTTTCAGACAAAACTTCACAGTCCAGCATTTTCTGTGTCTCCCCTCTTGCTGGTATTCTGATCTAATGTACTGAATTTCTCACGATGAGACAGGCTAATGTGGCCATGCTTTTCTTCCACCTTTAGCCCAGGCATCCTAGAATTGGCTCCAGAGTGAACAGGGACAGGCACCTCTTCCTGCCAGAGTCAAAAAGATCCCCCATTCTCACCACCCATCTCCACAGAACATTCCACCAGAAATTCGGAGACTAAGGCACCAGGCATCATAAGGAATTCGTGACAGTCACAGCATCAGTCCCTTACCTGATAGGCCCTGAGTAGGAATTGTATGGGGCACTAGGAAGGTCAAGTAGTGTCTGTCCAGCCACTTTTCAGTGCCTGTGCCTGAACTGATTGATACAGGGTCTCTGATGACCATCACACAGGGGACAGACCTGTGGAAGGAAGGAAGGCAAATCCAGACGGTCTTCCTGTACCAGAAACTTGAGGGAGTTCAGCTGATGGATTTAAAGGAGAAATTTCAGGAGGAAAAGGCACTAGTGTCCCAAGAGCATCTGCAGCGGAGGCAGGGCACACGCAGAGGGACACGCAGAGGCTGTGCTCATCACACGTGGGGCTGCAGCACTTGTCAATTTTTGACCCATCAAAATACTAGCCATGCTAGGAAAGTCAGTTTGACTGATGTGGAGAAAAGAAAAGGGTGGTTCGACTAAATTGACTTTAAGTTCATCAGAACAGAGAGGTCGAGTCAGAGAGAGCAGTTGTTTTCTCCACAGGACAGGTGGGAAAGGATGACTGTGGCAGGGAGCCCACAAGAGGGCTCACATTGAGCAGAGCAGCTGCAGATGAGAGGATCTGCAGACCCGGAGCATTGGGAGGGGCCCTGTCCAAGTCCCCATGGATAATTGTCTTCCCAGTGCCTATCACTCCCTCATCCCAGCCAACAGAGATCTAATTTAGTGCCGGGCAGCAATGTGCTCAGCCACAGGCAGTGGGTATAGTTGGTCTAAGCTGGTCGTGATGATTCTATTTCCCACTTTCCCAGATGCTCCTCTGGCTGGGGGTGAGGGTGGTGGGGGGACATGTGACATAGTCATGGCCAATGACACAAACAGCGTGTCTCCTCTAGGACTCTGGGGGAAGTTGTACTGTCCTAATAAAAAATTCAGACAAGGCTGGTGCTATCTTCCAATCTTCTGCCTGTTTCCTGCCTTGAGCACAGATGAGGTTCCCAGAACTGCAGCAGATGTGGTGTGGCCCCGGGGTGCAAGCCAGTCTCACTGACAGCAGAGCACAAAAACAGGGAGAGATTGGGATCTTTGATGATGTCACTGGACCGCTTCACCAAACCCAAAGCATCCTACCTCTGGATTTCCTGCTATGAGAGATAATTAATATCATTGTTTGTTAAGTCACCACTTGTCAAATATTTTATTACTTAAAGCTGAAAGTGTTCCTAATGGATACACACTTGCTGAGGTCTAGCAAGGGGCCAGACCAGCCCAAGGTCACACAGTTGATTATAAGTTCCCTTCACAGATGTCAGGCTGTTCCTTGAACTCTCTTACCTCGCACTGCAACCACCTAGTCTCGGCCCATACAACCAGCCCCTTCTCAATCTCGGTGCCCCTCCTGCCAATTGATTCTGCCTTTGGTGCTTGATGTATCTTTCCCAAATACGATTTTCTTCACATTGGCTCTGTCACCCACTACCCTATCATGGATCACAGTGGGGACAGATTTAAATTCAAGGTCCTGCACTTGGCATCACTGTCCTCTGATCCTGGCTGGATGTATCCAGCTGGGCTCCTTGCTGCACCTACATGATGACCCTCAGGAATGGGCACCTCTGTCCTTCTACCTTGACTCTTGTCTGCCTCTTTATCTATGAGGCTCCTCCATGAGGCTCACTCTGGCACCTGATAATGTACACCTGAATTTATACATTCGGGCATGGATTCTTTTCACACTAGCACTTTATCTCATACTGTCTTCTAAATGTTTTATTAGCCTTTTCTTGGGAGGAAGGATCTACCTTCTACATCTTTGGACTATTTAACAATTTCATAGCACATAGTAGGTACTCAAAATATACTTAGACATAAGTTTTTATAACATGGCAAGGCAATGCGGAGGGTGGGAGAAAGTATTTGCAAATGATATATCTGACAAGGGATTTGTATCCAGAACATATAAAGAATACTTATAACTCAGTAATAGAAAAATAAATAACCAATTTAAATATGGGTAGAGAACCTGAATACATATTTCTCCAAAGACATACAAATGGCCAATAAATACATGACTTGTATCCAGAACATATAAAGAATACTTATAACTCAGTAATAGAAAAATAAATAACCAATTTAAAAATGGGTAGAGAACCTGAATACATATTTCTCCAAAGACATACAAATGGCCAATAAATACATGAAAAGATGCTCAACATCATTAGCCATCAGGAAAATGCAAATCAAAACTACAGTAGATAGAATGGCTAAAATAATAATAATAATAAACTAGTGTTGATGAGAATGTGGAGAAATTGGAATCCTCATGTACTGCTGGTGGGAATGTAAAATGGTGCTGTTGCTGAGGGAAAGTCTGGCTGCTCCTCAAAGAGCTAACCATAGAGTGACCATTGGACCCAGCAATTCCTCTCCCGTGTGTGAATTCAAGAGAAACGAAAACTTATATTCACACAAAAACTTACATTCACACAAAAACTTGTACACAAATGTTAATAGCAGTGCTATTCATAACAGCCAAACGGTGGAAATGACCCAAACATCCATTAACAGATGAACGGATAAATAAAATGTTCTACTTTCGTATGATGAACTATTATTCAGCATAAAAGTTACTGACAAGCTACAACATAGGTAAACTTTGAAAACATTATGCTAAGTGAAAAGCCAGTTCCAAAAGACCACATATAATATCCATTGATATGAAATGTATAGAATAGGCAAATCTATAGAGACAGAAAAGTAGATTTGTGGTTGTCTTGAGTTGGGGGTTTGGGAGGTAGGTAATGGGCAGTGACTCCTAATGGGTACAGGGTTTCTTTTTGAGGTGATAAAAATGTTCTAAAATTGCTTGTTGCACAATTCTGTGAATATACTAAAAATCCCTCATTGAATTGTATACTTTAAATGGATGAATTGTATCACATGCTAATTGTGTCTCAATGAGGCTGTTAAAAATGAATAGTGGGCAAATTTCTTTGGTCATTAAACATTCTTTCAAAACATATTTATAAAGCCTCCATAATATTTCATCACATGATGAAATAATTTGTTTAGTCAAATCTTTATTGCTAGGCATTTAAGCTGTTTTACTCCAGTGGTCAATATACAGAAGAATATCTTTAAACATAAATGTCATGTGTATTGATGATTGTTTCCTTAGGATAGGTTCCTAAAAGATTTAAGATTCTTGTTATAAATTGCAAATCATGCCAGAAATAGTCTATCAATCAGATTGCCCAATTCATCATATCTTCTTCAACATGGAATATTATTAGATAAACACAAACATCTTTGCCAGACCAGTGGTGGGGAAAGGGTAGATTATTTAAATTGATTTTTTGTTTACCCAGTAGTGAGGTTAACCATTTCTTTCAGACATTTATTGGTTACATTTTTGTACTTTTTCCTCTGTGAATTGACTGATTATTTCCTTTGCCCATTTAGTTTTTAATTTATATAAGCATTTTATGTATTCAGATATTAAAACTTTATGCAAGTGCTGTTCTCAGTTTACCCACTTGGCTTTTACTTCTGTTTTGGTGTTTCTTGTTTTAGAGTACAGAGGTTCTTAATTTTATGTAGTCAAATCTATTGATTTTGTTTTGTGGTTTCTTCTTTTCTTTTATCTTTAGGAAGTCCTCTCAATTTTTATATTTTCTTCTAGTTTTATGGTTTTGTATTTATAATTAATCTTTTATTCATCTGAAATTTGTGTTGGTTTATGGTTAAATTAAGGTCTAACTCACTCTCCAACTGTTACCACATTACCCCAGCTTCTTAAATACCTGATAAGCCTCTTATGCAAGAATGACGAGACCTCCTGGGGGTGCTAAGAACTTTCTGACCATGAGAGTTGCTCACAATACCACAAACTGTCTTTGGAGAAGTGAGAAATATTCCAGTCACCAGGAATATTTGAGGTGAAGCTTTCTGTTCACCACGTGGGAGACACATGCCCTGCCCTGAGTGGGGGGTGAACTTGGTCTAGGAAGGCAGCTCCAGTTGATTGGCAGTGGCTGTCTAGGGTGTGGTGATGAGAAAGTTTGGGAGGCCACTTCTGGGCCTAGCAGGTCCGTGCATGCAGGGATGAGAAGTGATGGTGCCCGAGCTGTATGTTGGCCAAACGTTTGCTGAGATTCCTTATTGCTCTAAGACCCTATAGTTCACCTTTCTGTGTCCTGGCCAACTTCTCTTAGCACCTGTCTGTGCATCCACACACAACCTGAGTGCATCTCACGTGGTCATGGATTAAATGTGTGTGTCTTCCTCATGGTGATGGGTCAGCTATTATTGTGGAAATGGAGCCCACAGCAAGCCCTCCACAGCCAGGTCTCATGCCTCCGTTAACCTCACCTCTTACTCTGGACAAACACTCCGCCTCTGCCCCAGCCTGTGTGGGATCCTTATTGTCCCCTACACTGGCCACACTCATTCTTGCCTCTCTATTCTCTCTCCTGAAATGATTCTCCTCTTCCCTGCCTCACTTTCTCATAGGCCCAGGAAAGCACCTGTCCCTCCGTGAATATGCCGGACTGTCTCAGACCCTGCAGGCTCTGCCACTCTGAGAGCAGCAGTGCCCAGGGGTTGTGCTGGACAGCACATCACTGAGCTATGAGCTGCATCTCTGAAGAAGGTGGGATGACCTTCTTGAGTGGTTGATGGAAATTAGCTTCCTTAGGTGTCCAGATTGGGCTGCCCTGAAACTGGAGCCTAAGACCAGACTTGGGTCTAGGACATTTGTTGCAGAGGTGGTTCCACAGGAAGCAAGAGTAAGAGGGTTGGGAGAGTGGGAATGGGGATGAGGGAAAAGTCAATATGAGGGGAGCAATTGAGGCAACAGGGGATCAGTCCACTGGGACCTCTGAGAACTGTACAAAGCATCACCCAGAATTGTCCCTCTGAGGGTGACTGGGACATTTATTCACTTGTCCTTGCTTCATGGGCTGGGGTGCCTGGGGAAACCCTAGCTCCTGGCATTTCTGGGCTGCTCTTGACTTGCAGGCTGAATGGACTTCCCTTCAGAGCAGCCTCTAAGGCACAGAAAGGGAGAGAGAGCTGCTTGTGTTTCAGGCGGAGTGCTGTCTGCACGAGCCTGGGATTACCTGCGCCAGCCCCCAGCTGCAGCCGCAGTGAGAGCGGAGACAGGAAATAATTCAGGATGCCGAAACCACGTGCCGCATAGGCCCAACTGGTCCTGAGCCACCTTTTATTTTCCACTCTATGTTTATAAAGCAAGCATTTATTGAGCACCACTGTATACCCTGCTTCAGGCACCAAGATACGATAAGCTCCAAGCCTGTTTTTTGTCTCCTCCCATTTAGATTGAAAGCTGTTTGATGCAGGGGACATGATGTTCTGGACATACAGTAGGTACCCAAAGAGATTGATTGATTGATCGATCGATTGATTGATTAGTTGAGTGAACAATTTACTAAACTAAGCCTTCACAATTTCTGTGTTAAAAATCTTTCCTCATCTTAGAAGTATTCAAAAGTTTACTTCCAGTCCTCTGGGGCATTCTAACCCACGGTGTATGCAGTACACATCCCAATGATAAAGTCCTTAATAACTACAGGATGAGTTGGCAGAATGATTTAGATCTAAAGTCCAGAGCAAGGCAATTACATCTGGCTCCCAGATTTAAAAAATTGAAATAATCTTTATCTGAATTTTTAAAGGTATGTTAAAATTATAACATCAAATGTCAGATGTGGCGATGACTTATCCTGCCCATGTGAGAGGTGGCACAGAGGAGGGAATGCCTTAAGATGCACGTTGCCACCAGCTAAAGGTTACCAACATCTGATGCGATCTCATGTACTAATTGTACTTTTATTGATCACATTGGGAATCTGAATAGCATCAGGGAAATGAAATTCTTGAGGCCAGGCTTTCTGCCATAGACCTTCCTCATCTCCTTTGGACAAATGAGACGTTTGCAGAAGAAATTTGTCTCTAGGGGCTTGCTGTCCTGCTAAATTATTTTCCATTTCTCATTAATTCTTGTCTTCCTCTTGCCCACGCCACCCACCCCCTCTGTCCCTTCCCTTGCCCATTCAAGTTGCATCAAGCTGTCAGAGCGACCTGCTCTCACAGGCTGCCCCACTGAGCTCACTTCCTTCCGAACCAAGGGCTCCTGGGACCAGGCAATCGAGGGCTTAATTAAGTCCTTCCAGAGTTACTTCCTAATTGTTTCATCTATGACTCTTGTGGCTCCATGGAAGATATCGCCTTTCAGTGTAAAAGACATGTTTGAAGTAATTGTAAGAAATAGAAACTGATGCCTGCAAGACTTGCTTTGAAATTGCCAAAGGGACATTATCAAGGTAAATTCAAAACCTGAGCCAAGGTGGAGAATCTGGACTCCTTTCTCTGGGGACCCTCCAGATTAAGAACGGGGTCCAGAACAGCAGGTGGGAAAAGTCATGGTAACAGCAGTAGCAACATACACAGCCACGGGGGAATCTCACAGGCCCCATGCTGAGCCAGAGAAGGCAGACAACAAAAGAACACATACTGTGTGATTCCAATGACACGAAGTTCAAGAAGATCAAAACTCATCTAAGGTGCTAGAGGTCATGGTAGAGGTTGCCTCTCAGTGTGTGAGTGGGGTAATGATATACACAGTGATGTGGGTGATGCATACACAGGTAGGAACCTATTGAATTGTATGCTTGAGATTTATGCACTTTATCATATGTGCATGATATCTCAGTAAAAAGAAACAACAACAGCAATAATGATATAATAGTGGATGTCCACCGAGCCTCTCCTATGCCCCATGTGTCCAGCATCATGCTATTTCGTGTGGGTCCTTCTTCACTCCTCACAAGCATCTTCAAGGCAGGCATCTCCAGCTGCATTTTCTAAGTGGGGAAATAAAGGCTTGGAGAGGTTAAGAAACATGCCCAAGCCCACATGAGTTACAAACTCCTCCAACTGTGAACCCAGAAAAATGTGGCAAAATTTCCATAAGTCAAAGATCCTACCTGGAGTCAATCCCAGGACTGGACAAAGGCTGGTCATCTTCAAGCTGTTAACATCCTTCCATCCACACTGCACACTCCAAAGTTACTTATTGATTATTTACCGGGGGTGGGGTGGTTGCCCGCACATCTGGCCTGGAAAGAGATCCTCCTTTCCTCCCACCCTTCCTTCCTCCCTATGTTCCTTCCTTCCATCCAGTACACATTGATAGAGCACTGACAATGTGCCAGGCACTAGGGAAACTACAGTGAATACAATAGTGAGTCCTGCTGTCAAGGAGCTTACATCCCAGGAAGAGAGACAGGCAATGAGAAGCTAAACAAGTAAGCAAACAAACAATACCTGGTATGTCAAAAGATGTCAAGTACAAGGCAGAAAAATACAGCAGCTAAGAGGGGTGGGCATGGGGTTAGAGGTGGGGCAGAGACGGGGGTGAGGAATGACCTCTCTGAGGGGGCCTGAAGTGGATCATGTGAACAGTGTGCCAGGCATCAGGGGCAGAAAGTGCAAAGGCCCTGGGGCAGGAAAGAAGCCCTAGTGTGTGAGGAACAACAGAAGGCCAGTTTGGTTGGGCAAGGGAAAGAGAGTAATAAATGAAATCGAAGGAACAGGCAGGGATCAATGGCATGGAATTTGCTTTTTATTCTGGATATAACAGGACCCTTTGAAGGCTTGTGAATAGGGGAGTGGCACTTTAGATCTAAATTTCCTTAGAAGGATCATTCTGGCTGCCAAGTGGACAACTGACCTGTAGCAGGTGAGATGGAGGTAGGAGACCAGTAGGGTGGCTTTTGAGAGTTGGGACAAGAGACTGTGGAAGACTGGACCATGGCGGAGTTTGCAATGAGCCTTTTCTCGAATTGCACACCCAGACCGGAAGTGGTCTGGAAATGTTGCATATGGGCCTGATTCAGGCCCTCCATCATCCCTGCCTAAGGGTCCCATTGGTGAAATTATAGTTGCTTCAGGGATACGACATTAATAAATTGTGAGTCAAATAGAAAATGGTTCTTTTTCAGTCTCCTTTAATCCTTCTGGTCCCTTTAGGGAACCAGATTTCCCAACACTTACAACAGGGGTCTCTGAGGTGGGATGCATCAGCCCTGAGGATGTGCAAGATAATCTTTTAAGGCAAGAGATGAAAATGTAAAAACATATTTAGAGCTAGTTCTCATTTCCTTGCTCTCTAGGTTATTTAGTCCATGCTTACAAGGTGCATAGTAGTGCTGTACAGGTGCTCCATTTATAAATATATATATTGTGGGATGTCATTAAAATATTTTCTGATGAGCTGGGCAACAAAATATACTTGGAGCTCATTGGCTGATAGGGTAAATTGTAAATTCTTCACCATGGGTTGTGAGTGCCCCACTGTGGCCTCCTCCTGCTGGCCTCTCCAACAACACGGCCTCCCCTTCCCTTATTCCTCCATCCTCTGCATCAGCCGCACATCAGCCTATTTGTTGTTTGGGGGGTCAAAGGTGGGGATTGGTGGAAGGTGTTCACTGGATTTCAAAATTCAGCCTTTCTTATACCTTCTTTCTCCCCGACTCCACATGTGACCATCCTGCCCTGAGCATATTTTTAGCACAACACCTGAAACCCTCTATGGCTCCTATTTATTCCTAGTTTGTCTGTCTCCTCTGGCTGTGAGCTCCTTGAGACAGCAGTGGTGATTTATTGGTCTTTGGATCTTAGGAGAGCCAGATTTAGCAAATAAAAATATAGAATGTGCAATGATTTTTTTTTTAAGTGTAAGTATGTCCCCTGGAACATACTTATTTGGGATATGCTTATACTATACTATAAGATGATTGATTATGTGAAATTCAAATTTAAATGAAGCTCTGTATTTTCCCTGGCAACCCTATTGGCTCCCCAGAGCCTGGCTCAGGTGCTGTCATGGTGGAGATGTTTGATAATTATCTTTTGGATGAATATCTGAATGAATAAATCAGGTAGTAGTGATAAAGATCCCCCTCCAAACAGAGAGATGTATGTACTGAAGCAGAACTATAAAACTTCATCTTTTTAATAAATGGAATGTTTTTAAGGGGAAACTTGGCACCCTTAAGTGGTGTGTGTGTGTGTGTGTGTGTGTGTGTGTGTGTGTGTGTGTGTGTGTATGTGTTTTAGTTCTGTCCACTGAATGGGCCTCGAAGCAATAAGCTGTGACTCCCTAGTAGTAGCCATGAACACACCTAGCACCCATATCTTGGTTTCTACATATCATTTCTCTCCAAGGAGAAATGGCTAGACATCACAAGGGCTGCCTGGAACATCCTGTTTTGTCATAAAAACAAGGGAGAGCTTAAAGTTTAATTGGGTCGTGTGTAAAGGACACAGGACCCAGCTGGAGGAGGCTTCAATGCACAGATCTGTGACAATTTGAGCATCAGAAAGGATAATGTTAGTAACGGATATTAACACACTGAAAAAATTAATGAGTTTATGGTGATGAAAGAGAAAGAGGACAGAGCAAGAGAGCGAGCAAGAGAGAATAGAAAACAAAGAGAGACAGAGAGAGACCTGGGAGGGGAAGGGAGAGAATGAAAGGGCAGAAGGGTGACAAGTTTCTTCTTTCCAGGAGAGTGCCAGCTTGTAAAAATGGAAGGAAACAACAGAAGTAGAAAATCAGCATATTGTAGCTGGCAATGTAACAATTGATCCAGGTGAATATAAGCAAGGATGATAAAGAATTTTGTAAAAGGTCGTTAGAGAACAGGATATCTGCGTGGATTAAAATCACCACATACACACACACACCTGCCCATAGTTTATATATTAATTATGAAGAGGGAAAGTGAACAGTTACAAGGGCCATATCCGGTGGCCTTACCCTAACCGAGCAATCAGACATTCATGATGGAACCTGAAATGATGTGTCATCTGATGGGAAGCCACAAGAAACACCACCAGCACCTGTGTAAATTTCGCAGCAAAAATGCTTAACCAGAATCGAATCATGAGGAAACAATCAGAAAAATCCAGACTGTAGGAAATTTTATAGGAAAACTGGCCTAAAATCTTTAACAAATATCAGTGTCATGAAAGATGAAAAAAAAAAAAAAAAGTGAGACAGTTGTTTTAGAATAAAAGACACCAAAGGGACATAAGAACCAAATGTCATGGGTAAACCTTGATCAGATCCTAGATGGATGGAGGGGGAACAAAAAGCTACCAAAGACATTTCAGGGACAATTGAGAAAATGGAAATGCTATTATTGAATTCATGTTAACTTTCTTAGATGTGAGCGCTGTGGGGTGGTTCTGTAGAATATTCTTATTCTCCACGCATCTCCAAATGCATGCCGAAGGATGAGGGTTGTGGTGTCTGCAACTTAATTTCCAATGATTCAGAGAAAGAGAGAATGAATCTAGGTCAAGGATTTTAAAACATTAAAAGTAAGAAAGGCCAAAAAAAAAAAAAAAAAAAAAAAAAAAAGGGGGGGGGGGGGGAGTGTGAGGAGGACGTTTAGGTAAAAAAAGATCCAGAAATTGGAGAAAGGCTGAGAGGAAGGAAGGCGGGGCAGAGCTTTTGTGATTTGCCCCACAGGCTATGGGGAGAGAATGATCCCTAGACCATCGCTCTCCAGGACACAACTCCCTACCCTAGCCCCAGCAAAGCCGTCACTACTGGATTTGGGGTGCACTGTGAGGTACTCCTGTGCAGAACAGGGCTGGACATGTGATTGATGAAACTGAAAGCTCCTCTGATAAATTTGGCTCTTCCAATCAGAGCTCAGTATTTCCAAGCATCATATGGCCCTTTTATATCTTTATTAAAGCACAATTACCACACACACACACACACACACACACACACACACACACACACACACACACACACACACTATATACAAGAATAGCCCACCATCTCCCTGCAGTTCCCCCCACCTTCTTGGCTGCTGCCCGGTCATCACAGATGACGGAATGCACCATCTGAGCAATGATTTCTTTCAACGCAATAATTACAAAGCACTTAGCGGTATTTCTAAATGATTATATGTTTTATTTAAATATTTATCTTTCTCAAATTTGACTTAAAATCTATAAGTAATTAGTTATCAGCCAGGCTACCAAGGTGACAGGCGGATTCCTTAATTTTCTATGCAGTTGACAGGTTTTAACTCTGAAATTATGCTAGTCACAGCATACTTCAAAGGTCTAAGTGAAAAAAAAAAGTTAAATGCCTTAATATCTTTGAGATTTGCAAAGATATTTGAGGATTTGCTGAGGGATTCAGTGTAGGATGAAGAAAGTGTTTTGTTAGCAGGGAGACTAACTTGCATCTCCAATTTGAAAGAAAATGTGAAATCCAGACGCACAGAGATTATTTAGATGAGAGAGCACCGAGCAATCATTGTCATTCCTCTGCAGCCTGGGCCGTCTAGTCCTACGTTACACTGGTTCAGAGGAAATACAGGAAGGTGTGCACCCCTCCTTTGGCAAGGGTAACCACGGTTCAACAAGGATAAAATGCAAACTGACAAACACTGATTATAAGGTGGCTACACTGTAACTGGAGCTCAAACCTCCTCCCAAGTAAACACACCCTAGCAAGCTACATTTTCAAGCCTGCAGTGTCCACTTGCTGAGGGAAGCTGAGCTGGGCCCTGCGTGGGTTTGGGCCTCATTGTGTCCTGGGCTAGGTTGCCCTGGCAGACTATCCTATGTCCCTGGCCCCAGCCTGTCCCATTGGGGTGGTCTAGACTTTCAATGATCTGTCCCTACTCCCATGGGAGAGAGTGCAGTAAAGAAATCCTAACTCTGGTTACGTGAGCCCTTCCTAGATGCTCAGCTCCGTGTTTGGGGCTGTGATTCTAGAGATAAGCCAGGGCCCTGGGCCCCAAGGAGTACAGAAGAAGAAACAGTCATAGCTGCAGTGCCAGCGCTCACACAGAGCCCTTATACAGAGTGCCTCATAAAGGTGCACTTTGTGGGTGCTTCTCAATTTCCAGACCACAGCAACAAAGCAAATGTCGCAACAAAGCAACAAAGCAAATATTGCAACAAAGTGAGTCGCACAAATCTTTTGGCTTCCCAGTGCATATAAAATTATATTTACACTACACTGTTGTCTATTAAGTGTACAATAGCATTACACCCTCCCCCAAAATGTACATACCTTAATTTAAAAATATTGTTAAAAATTGTTGGCAAAACGGTGCCAATAGACTTGCTTGATGCAGGTAGCCACAAACCTTCAATTTGTAGAAAGCACAATATCCTTGAAGTGCAATAAAGAGAAGAGCAATAAAATCCTGCACATACATGTGCATATGTGCATGTGTGTATTAAGAAGTATTATATGTATATATGAATATGTCTATGTTTTACATATATTATGCATCTAGTATATACATACACATATATACATAAAATAGCACTTTCAACAGTGGCTATAGAGTCTGAAAATTAGAGCTGGAAAAGAGACGATTATTTAAAGCCCTGTGAACCTACTCTCTGGGCTACCCCTCTCTTCTTCTGTGTCTGCTCCTCGCCGGTGAGGAGAGCAGGTCGTGCGTTCAGTGCTGTTGCACGTGTTCCTGCTGCAGTGAGGCCCCTCCTGCCATTGCCACACTCTGCTCTCAGGCCACTTGAGAAGCTCTCCCCAAGGGATAGCATGAATAAGAAGACATGGAGGTCAGTCCTAGATGAGGGGCCACTTTTTTCCTGTATTTTCTACGGAACAGAACTGTCAGCTTTTCAAATGCCATTTGTTTTGTGTGGCAGAAATGCCACTTCTTGCTGATTAATCCCTGAGTCTGATTTGGATCCAGGTGGGCCTGCATCTATGCATGTGTGTCCTCACGTGTGCATGCATGTGTTTCTGCATGTGTGCACGTATGTGCATGCGTGTTTGTGTATGCGTGGACGTGTGAGAGAATGCATGTTATCTATCAAACCCTTCACCACCTTCTGAGGGGCAACGGGTCCTGTTGGGCTAGTTGCTCATTGATAAGTCAGGGAATATTAGAGATTTGGGGGTGAAGCTGTAGGAGGTGGGGGAGGATGGGGCTCAGGAGGCAGGAGAATTGTTCATAATAGCAAATGCTACTTGAGCACTTGGAATACTCGGCACCCTTGTCTGCCCTTGACTTGCATGAACTTATTTATCCTTGCAGCATCCCTATATGGTAGGTGCTGTTGTTACTCCCATTTTACAGATGAGGAAACTGAAGCATGGAGACCTAAATGCAGTGTGACTGAGAACTGCAAAGGTGGTAAGGGAGGAGCCCTGCTGGCACCATGTAGTGGGGGGATGGTGGCAGACTGCAGACTGTGGGTCTCATGCAGAGCAGGCAATGCCACCCAGCCTCTGCCAAAAAAAAGCCATAAATCCAGAGTTGTAGTTAAAATGTTCATATTTTATAAGTGCTTTGCATGCCAGATAAAATACGTCTACCAGCTAAAATGGGTCCAGGGGCTGCCAATTTGCAACTCCTTGAGGGTGGAGAGGATAGGCCATGAGTGGAAAGCAATTTGCCCCAGGTCCCCAGCCTGTGCCAGAACCACACCTATACCTGGAACCCAGCCACTGTCCCGAGCATCTGACCTGGCACCTGGGTGGGGGACTCCCTCCTCTTCTCCCAGGGTGTTCCCTCATCTGCTTCCCCTACTTTGGTGGGCTTCCTACAAATCCAGCCACCACAAAAGGATCCTTTTAAAGCCCCAGTTTACATGGGAGCACAGGAAACGGTTTCACAGACCCAAGCTTTGGCACCTTTCTTCACCCTATGTGCCCTTCAACACACCCCAGCATTCCTGTGTCCTCCCTTACCTACTAAGAGGACATGCTCAAATGCCTTGAGAAGTGGACTTCATTTACTGTGACTCTGGTCAGGAGACAGGGTGCTTGAACATTGGGGAGCAGGAGAAAATGAAGCGACCCAGGCTGTGGAGTTTGGGGCTCTACGAAACAGAGGGTGACAGAAATATTGAAGCCCACATGTATACCTCTTGTCCTCTTGCGAAGCCTGGTCAGCTGACTTGGGTTCAGTTCCCCTGAGCCTCTTTTGCCACTTGGTCCACCAGGAGCCAAGTCATAGAAGCCACATGCCTGGGGGCTTGGGCTTCAGCCAGCCAGATCCACCACTCCCTAGGGGTGAGCCTTGCCCAGGCTGCTCCCCCTCTTCTGTGCAGTGAGCCTGCCAACATACCCCTCATAACATTGGCCCCTCTCCCCCAGCCTACCATCCCCTCCTACTTCCAGCCATACTGGCGGCTCTCAACTTGCAGCTGCTGGCTCTCTCTGATCTGGCCTCACTCTTTCATTTCAATCCCCATGCGCCCAGTCACTGTCCCTTGGAACGTGTTTTAGAATCTGTGTTTTCCTAACCTCACAGAGTGAGAATTTGATACCTCTGTCTGACTGATCCAGGGCACAGCAAAACTAGGCCCTCAGAGGCAGGTGTGTTCCCAGGACCGGCCTCTGCCCTCTTCCACCTGGAGCTCAGCCCCTCACCCTACTCGGCCTTGTTTTCTCAACTGACTCAAGCCTTCCTTTGTATTCCTCCAGCCAGACCTGCTCTCTGGAGAGGTTAAGATACCCTTCATTTGTACCCCAATGTGAGCCAGTGTCACTGCCACAGAGAGATCAACTCTAAATCTGGTCTCTGATTACCGAATGGAACTTCAAGTTTCAGGGAACAGGAGGGGGCTGGCTGTGGTGTGGCCAATCACCTCCTGGTTGGGTGGACCCAGGCAGCCAAATCAGGAGTGAAATAGAAAGCTCTATACAGCTTAGTGAAGGCTTGGTCCCCCATGGATCAGCGGGCAGGCTGGCAGGCAAAGCTCCCCAGTGTCTGGCATCAGCTCTCTGGTGAGCTACAGCATTCATTAATTCATTTAACAAATATTTGTTGAGCACCACTATGTGTCAGGCACAGCCTAAGCACTGAAGATGCAGCTGGGAACAGAAAGACAAACTCCCTGCCCTCATGGAGATTGTATTCTAGTGGGGTGGACAGTCAATAAACAAGGTAAACAAATACATGGCACTTTAGAAAGTGAGAAGTACTAAGAAGAAAGAAATAAAGTAGGAAGGGGAATGACATGCTTAAGTGGGATTGAATTTCAAACCAGGTGGCTGGGAAGGACTTGCTGAGAAGATACATTTTCAGTCAAGATTTCAAGCAAGCAAGGGAGGCTGTGGAGCAGCTGTCTGGGGGAGGAGCATTCCTGGGAGATGCAGTGGCAGGAGCAAAGGCCCTGTGGCAGGCATACCTGGAACTCTGTGGCACAGTGAGGAGGTTAGGAGCCAGCATAGGATGAGTGAAAGAAGAGCAATAGGACATGAAGTCAGGGGTCAGATGGTGAGGAGGACAGGTAAGGATGTGGCTTTTATTCTGAGGTGGGAGCTATGGGAGGGACAGATCAGGGAGAGACATGATCTGACTGATACTTTAACAGGGTCGCTGTGGATGCTGTGTCGAGAAGGGACTGCAGAGGGGCAAGAGCAGTAGGAGGTAGGAGGCTACCACAATGACCCAAGCAGTACATGGTGATGTCTTGGGCCAGGGTGGGCAGTGGGGGGTTGTGAGAACATTTGGTAATGGCAGAGATGATGGGATTCACTGGCAGACCAGATACAGAGTGTGAAAGAAAGGAGTCAAGGATGCCTCGAGGACTGAGAACCAGGACAACGGAGCTGCTGCTGGCTGAGGTGGGGAAGACTGCAGGAGGAGCAGGTTTGGGGGTGGTAGGGGTAGGTGCATAGCATTTAGTCACTCATTCATTCATTAGCTACTTATTGAGCACTTCATGCCAGGGCTGGCGGTAGAGAGGAGTGATGATTAACACATTTCCTCACCTTATTGTGCTAATCATACAAGAAATGCACAAATATCAGCTGCCACAAGGTCTACACTGAGAAGCACATGGGTTTTGGAGGGTATATGGTAGGAAGTCTAACCTAATGCAGGGAGGGTGATGCTGATTAGGGGAGCTGATGATCTAGAGTGATATGAAGGATGAGTAAGGGTTAACTCGGTGGAAGGCTGGGTCAGGAAAGAGCGTCCCAGTAAGAGGAACAGCATGAGCAAATTTCCTGTGGTCAGAGGAAGTGTGGGAGCATGAGATGTTTGAGGAACAGCAGAACATGCAGAGTGAACACAGCCAGGAAGAGAGAAGATGCTGGAGAGGCTGGTGGAGCCAGATCATGCAGGGGCTTGCAAGACACGTGCAAGTCTTTTGTCGTTATTTTAAAAGTAATGAGATATTATTAAAGTGCTTTACATAGAGGGGAAGCTGGTCTGATGTGCATTTTGGAAAGATCACTCTGGATTGTAAAGAAACAGAATGGAAATGGGAGACCTGGGAGGGGGTGGTTGCATAATCCCAGAGAGAAACTGACAGATTGAGGAGGTAAGAAAATCATCCGTACTTTTCAATAGACTAGTATGAGAGATGAAGACAGAAAATAGAAGAGTTTTGCCTTTTAACTATGAACATAAACACAATGTAGGAAATGAAATTCAGGGTCCTTTACTATTAGGCAATTGGCTACAAATTCTTAATGAGAAATGGCACACATTTCCAAACACCTGTGTTGCCTTTAATTGGTTCCTGGAATAAAATCCCTGGGCCTAAAATTCTATACACCATGCTTGGGATGTCCTGGACATAGACATCTAAACCCAGTACCATAGCTGTGGGAAGCAGTGCATGGGGCCACTGGGGGGCAGGGATTAAAAGCTCAATGTGTAAAGATGAACATGCCTGGCTGTGGATATCAATCCTGCCACCTGCTGACTGTAAGATGTTGGTTAGTCACTCATCCGTCCTGAGCCTCAGTGTCCTTGACTATAAAACAAAAATAACAGTACCAACTCATAGGTTGTTCGTGATGGTTAAAAGAGATAGCACATACAAAGTGAATACCCAGTACTGACACAGGCTCAGTAAAGGGTAAGTGTTATTATTACTCATAAATATGGTACTGTTTATCAGAGCACTTTAGCACCTTGAGTTACAGTCTACTTCTATCAGTTAGCTATTGCAATTATAATGCTGCATAACAAACCACCCCAAAACTCAGCAGACTAAAACAATAAACATTTACTCTTACCCTTGTGTCTGTGGGCTGAGTTCTGTTGATCTAAATTGGGCTCAACAGCATTCCTCTAGAATGCAGTTGGGTCCAGAGCCGATCTGCATGGTCTTGGGCATGTTATTCTCATGGCAGCTACAGGAGCACAAGAGGGCAAGTCCCAATATACAGGCATATTTCAAGCCTCTGCTCACATCATATTCACCAGCATCTCTTTGGAGAAGCAAGTCACATGGCCAAACCCAAATTCAAGGAGTGGAGGAATACACGTCACCTCTACTGGGAGGAATTGCAAAATTGCACACAAAGGCTGTGGACACAGGGAGGGTGAGGAATTAGGGCCAGTTACTCAGTCTATCACATCACTCTTCAACACCTCCTACCTTTTCAGGAAAAAGCATTTGGAATCATCTAGGGATAGAAAAATGGCTGTTGAGACCCGCGTCCCTTTTCCACTCTAGTTTCCTCCATCTCTCTCTTCCTCCCAGTTAATTCTTTTTCAGGTCTTCATGTTTCTTTAAAGGAGTATCAGGCAAGCTTCACTGATTATAAGCTACAGAAAACAACTCTAACTAGGCTTATTAAAAAGAGAATTAAAATAAGGGCTATCAGGAAGCTCATAAAAACTGGCAAGAGGTTAGAAAAGCAGGCTAGAAACAGAACAGATTACAGGACAGCTCTAGGGACCCAGGCAGTAGAGCCTCAGAGACTCTCTGCCGGGCACTGATGCTGGGATGCGGGAGCTCCCAACACTGTATCTTTGAGCTTGAAATTCAAAGTCCTGGCAGAGAGAGTCCCACTGGCTTAACACCCACCTCTTGGTCAGGGCAGAGCAGAGCATCATAGCTTATAGCACACCAAGATTGTCCACAGCAAAGGAGTAGTAGTTTCCCCAAAGGAAATCAGGATGCTATGAGAAAGGAAGAGTGGGATGGATGACCAAAAAAGCGTCCTCTGTGTCAGGCTTCTAGGCCAATGGCTGTAGCAGAAAGAGCTCTGCTGAGCATTTGGGGTCCGATTCCACCTCCTGCTTTGCTACTAACTTGCTTAGAATACTGAATCCAAAGTGGATTTGTTCTTCCTTAGCAAACACTTATATGGCACTGATGGTGTTCCAGGAACTGTTCTAAGAACTTGGCAAATATTAACTTGGCAGTCCTTGATCTCAAGGAGCCATTAGAGAAGGTGGCAACCTTATCTGATCTCACTGCTTAGTTGTAAAGATTAAATAAACATGTAAGACATCCGGCAGAACTGGCACACAGAAAAAGCTCAACCAATGCGAGTTGCCATCTCCCAACAGTCCCCCGTTCCCATCCTATAGAGAGCTCCGTGAAAGAGAAAGATGCCTTTCAAGACCATCGTCAGCTTCTGATATTGACATTAAGAACAGCTCCCCCTCTACCAGCCCAGCCTGACTCCTCTGTCCACCAGAGTCCAAGAGGAGGGGTGGGACATTGGAAGACATGCTAGGACATCTTCAGAATGAACTGACTTGTGAGCTCAGGGTATCTTGTTACCTCCATCTTTGACTCTTTCTGATGTCGGGGAAACTTTTTGTCTCATTTTCTGTGCTCTGAGCAGTGCTATACACATCCCAGAGTGATGAAGTAAATGTCACCCATTGGTGCTGTTCCCTATGGTAGCCTATAGCCACATGTGGCTACCAAACATTTGAAAGGTGGCTAATTTTACTGAGAAACTGAATTTATGCTTTAATTTAATGTTAATCACTAAAATTTAAGTAGTTGCTTGTGGCGAGTGGGTACCGTATGGACACGCAGCTAGCGATTTTGATGCTATGGTACACTCCCACGGGACGCTGACACCTGGGGAAGGGGTGGCAGGACGGTGCCTTCAGGGAAGGACTCTCTGGCAGTGTCTCACTCTCCACTCCTGGAGGCCGCTCCAGAAGGGTTGCTGCCCTGACCGTCTTCAGCCCTGCCTTCTGCTCCCCTCTCCCAGCAGTAACCCCCAGGGTGGGGCAGCTGGCAGGTACCTCAGGCAGGAATCATCCTTCTTCAGTCCTGTGCTCAGTTTTCTCACAATCAACAGACCCAAAGGTTAATGGAGGTGAGGTAAATGGGAGACACTTGGAGAAAAGTTAATTAATCTGGGGTTTCAGTTTCCCCAGCATGACTCATCCCTTTAGAACCACCTGTCTCCCGGCTGCTGTCACAGGTTGCATTTTACAAAAGGAAGACAACAGAAACTCTGTGTACACCAGTAATAAGAGTTAGAACCACGGAATGTCAAAGCTGGAGGGAACCTTCAAGAGCATCCGACTCAGCATCCTTATTTTATGGGCGTGGGTGGGTATCTCAGTTTGTTACTGCTGCTATAACAGAATATCCAACTGGGTGATTTATAAAGAACAGAAATTTATTTCTACAGTTCTGGAGGCTGAAAGTCCAAGATCAAGGTGCCAGCAGATTCAATGTCTGGTGAGGGCCTGGACTCTGCTTCCAAGATGGCGCCCATTACTGTGTCCTCAAATGGCGGAAGGAATGGAAGGGCCAAAAAAGTCCCAGATAGTTCCCTCCAGCCCTTTTATAAGGCACTAATCCCACTGATAAGGGCAGAACCCTCATGGCCTAATCACCTCCTAAAGGCCCCACCTCTTAATGACATTGCATTGGGGATTAAGTTTCAACATGGATTTTGGAGGCAACACAAATATTCAAACCATAACTGTGGGTGAGCTGGGAGGTTGGCTCTCCTTGGTTCAGTCCTGCAGGATGTGGTGTGAGCAAGGAAATGGCTTCTCTACTATAACTGAGCTTGTGAAGCCAGGGCATAAGTCCCACAGGACCCCAAGAGACCAAGCTGGGGGGGCTGCCCACAGAAGTGTGTCTAAAGTGGATCATCTGAGCAAATCATGGGGAGCAGAGGTGCAGAGTCCAGGCAGGCGGAGGGCTGGGGACGATGAGGTCAGCCAGACATGGGCAGACCCACATTCTAGAAAATTAGCACAGCAACATCCAGGGCCCACAGTAAGACTTTTCTGGGTCACTGGGGGCCCATTTCTGGAGAAGTCTGAATCTATTTTATGAACCCAAGATGGGATACAGAATGAAAAAAAAATAGTGGAATGCTGCCTCACTAGCCAGTGGCAGTGCCAGGACTCATTCCTGAGTCTTCTGACTCCCCCTCCAGTTCTCCCTCGACCATATCATTCTAGTGAAACAGGCCACATATTCTGAAACTGTTTTCCCACGTAGAGTCATGTTTGACAGTGCACATAATGTCAATCATGCTATAATTAATTGAGTACTTCTTACTAAGAACCAGGAATGTACTAAGGTTTCACAGGCCATTATGTCATGTCATATCCATGACACCCTGTCAAGTAGATTTTCTTCTACACATAGTATAGATGTAGAAACAGACTGAGGGAGTCCAGGCAATGTATCTGAGGTTACATAGCTAGCAGGTGGCAGAGCTTACATTTGAACTGCCTTGAGTTCCTTGCTGTTGCAAGCCTTGCGAGTGCAGCAGGACAGGCTTACTAGCTGCATCAACATACTCAGAAGCCTAAAGGTTGAGTGACAGCCTGGGAACACAGGGCTTGGTAGCAGCCTGAGTGACAGAACTTGGGCCTCTGGCTTCTGTGCTTCTTCCAGAGACCACATCCTACTCTCTTACATGTCCTACTCTAAGGGTCACTTTTCTTTTTTGACCTGGTGACTTCACAATTCATTTCATTTGGCGGGTGCAAAGGCGTCTCTCCTGCACTGGCCCCAAGAGCCACCTAGACAGTGAATATTGATTTGGGGAGCCAGGGGCCTGGTCTTGTTTCTGAGTCATTTCTGAGCCAAACCACTTCTTAAGTGGCAGCCCCTGCTGAACGATGGTGCCTCGTCCTTTTGGCTGGCATCTTGGTTGTGAAGGGAGGCGGAGTTCCCAGCAGACTGCCAGGAAAAGGTTAGGAGCTCCACGCAGCATCCTCGATGAATGCTGGGGCCCACTTCATGCGAAAAGATGTCTGAGCAAAGAGCACTCACGCCTGATTAATAGGCACAAACTCTGCTTCGCCGGGGGATGGGCCAAAGGGGCTGTTAATCATCTCAACACGATGCGGTGCCCTACATTGGAGAACAGGAGCACCCATGCTCTCCCCCTCTCCCAGGGGAGGTGCCACAAGTCTCCAGCTCTAAAGAGGGGCCAAGCCACCAGCCTCTTGTCCATGCATCCCCCAATGCACTGGGAGGACTGGGTGGTGTGTTCCACCCCGTCTCTGCATGGCTTCCGTGCATTTCCTGGCCCCTCCAGAGAAAGCAGCTCAGTGGCCACCCCAGTGGCCCTCAGGATGAGGAAGGAAGTGGCAGGAGCCTGAACATACCTCGGGGACAAAATTCCAATGAGGCCAGACAGAAGACTTCACTCCCTATTCCAAAGGAGTAAAAAGAGACACCATTGCTTTTTGTTTGTCTTCATTGTTTTTTGTTTTATTGTGGTAAAATACACATAACATACAATTTACCATTAGTGGCATGTAGTATATTCACACTGTCCTGCAATCATGACCTCCACTTACTTCCAAGACAATTTCTTCACCCCAAAGGAAATACCATATTCATTAGCCACTCTCTCCTCTCCTGCCCGACCCCTGGCAACCACTAATCTACTTTCCATCTCTGTGGATTTACCTAGTCTGGACATTTCATATAAATGCATGCATACAATATGTGACCTTTTATGTCTGACTTCTTTCACTTAGCATCATGTTTTCAAGGGCCATTCCTGCTGTAGCATGCATCAGTATTTTGTTCCTTTTTTATGGCCAAATAATATACCATTGTGTGGATACACTACATTTTGTTTATCTATTCATCTGTTGATGGACACTGTGTTGTTTCCATCATTTGGCTCTTATGAATAGTGCTGCTATGAACACTCATGCACAAGTTTTTATTTGAGCACGTTTTTTAAATAAAAGAGATATTATTTTATATCTTTGAAATAAATCCATTTAATTCTTTGCTACCCAATATGGTAGCCACTAGCCACATGTGGATATGTAAACTTAAATCAATTAAAATAAAATAAAATAAAAAAGGTGATATTACAACTGACCCAAATGAAATACAAGGAATCATCCGAGACTACTATAAACAGCTATATGCCAACAAGTTCAAAAATCTGGAGGAAATGGATAAATTTCTGGACTCACACAAGCTTCCAAAATTAAACCAAGAAGATATAGAAAACTTGAATAGGCCAATAACAATAAAGGAGATTGAAGATGTTATCAAAAAGCTCCCAACAAAGAAAAGCCCAGGACCAGATGGATTCACAGCAGAATTTTACCAAACATTCAAAGAGGAAATGACACCGATTCTTTACAAACTATTCCAAAACATTGAAGCAGAAGCAAAGCTTCCAAACACATTCTACGAAGCAAACATCATCCTGATACCAAAACCAGATAAAGATATAACCAAGAAAGAAAACTACAGGCCAATATCCTTGATGAATATAGATGCAAAAATCCTCAATAAAATATTAGAAAACAGAATACAACAACACATATGTAAGATCATTCACCACGACCAAGTGGGATTCATCCCAGGGAAGCAAGGTTGGTTCAACATACACAAATCAATAAATGTGATCCACCATATTAACAAAATCAAACACAAGGACCATATGATCATCTCTATTGACGCCGAAAAAGCATTTGATAAAATCCAACACTCATTCATGACAAAGACCCTTTATAAATTAGGTATAGACGGAAAATATCTCAACATAATTAAAGCCATATACAATAAACCCACGGCCAATATCATCCTGAATGGGGAAAAACTAAAAGCTTTTCCTTTAAAAACAGGAACCAGACAAGGATGCCCACTCTCACCACTCCTATTCAACACAGTATTGGAAGTATTAGCCAGAGCAATCAGAAAAGAGAAGGAAATAAAGGGCATCCAGATTGGAAAAGATGAAGTCAAACTGTCCCTGTTTGCAGACGATATGATCCTATATATCGAACAGCCCAAATCATCTACAAAAAAACTCTTAGAAGTGATAAA
>NW_007729012.1:172044-203721 GCF_000696425.1 Galeopterus variegatus
TGTGTGTGTGTGTGTGTGTGTGTGTGTGTATGTATGTGTGTGAATTGATTCATTCACCTTTAGCTCCCTCCAATAAGTGAAAACATGTGGTATTTCTTTTTCACTGCCTGACTCGTTTCACTTAATATTATTCTTTCAAGGTCCATCCATGTTGTTGCAAATGGGAGTATTTCATTCGTTTTTATAGCTGAGTAGTATTCCATTGTGTATATATACCACATTTTCCGTATCCACTCATCCGATGATGGACATTTGGGCTGATTCCAGCTCTTGGCTATTGTGAAGAGTGCTGCGATGAACATTGGGAAACAGGTATACCTTCGACTTGATGATTTCCATTCCTTTGGATATATTCCCAGCAGTGGGATAGCTGGGTCGTATGGTAGATCTATCTTCAGCTGTTTGAGGAACCTTTTGAAGCTCTTACAACGAGAAAATGGAGGGGACACATCTGGGTGGGAGGGGGGAGAGGGAGGAGGGAGGGAGGTTTTGGTGATGGGACACAATAACTAACTACATTGTATATTGACAAAATAAAAATAAAATAAAAGAAAAGAAAAGAAAAGAAAAACTGCAGTTGTCAGTTACACTGGTCATATTTCAAGTGCTTAGTAGCCACACAGCTACCATATTCAACAGCACAGATATAGGACATTTTCAGCATCACAGAAAGTTCTATTGCTAAGTTCCTAACAAAAATGCACTGCTAATGGAAATTCTACTGATCCTTCAGCAGTCACACCACCTCCTGCAGTTTTCCAACACCACTGGCCTCCTCAGTCTCTCCCTTTCCTCAGGTTGCCCTCCAAATGAAGGGACATCTCCCTGCCACTGTCTTTTCAGGAGTAGGGAGAAATATCTTCTCAACTTGCCTTTCTTCTCTCTTCACTACAAGACAGTTGAAGCTAGAGCTCTTGCTTTGTCCCCTAATTCATGTGCACTGATGGACACACTCTCATCCAACGCTCAGCCCTGCAGCCCCTTAATATCCACAACCTGCCCCTTTAACAGTGATCTTTCAGACCCTGATGGGACCTTGGCATTACTATTGTAACCCAGCATGGGCTGATATCCCAGGCTGCAAATGCTAATGCTGTCATGTCAGCACAGATTTCTCTAAGTTCCCGTTTTTGCTCCTTCCTACATCAGCCTACCTCTCTCAATGGGTTGTCCCATATGCATCTGCATATACGGTGTCGGCTGCAGTCACCTTGCAAAGTCCCCTGTCTCCCTCTGCTCCTCCAACAGCCCTTGTGGATAGCTACTGCCTGTGCAGGTTCTTGGAGGAACCCTCTGCCAACGGCACCCTTTAGAAGAATGCCACTGTCCTTTGAGGGCAGGGAAGGCTGGGGGTAGGTTTCTGGGTCTTAGCATCTGGGCATGATACCCAAAGCGAGGATGGCTGAAGCTTGGTATATGTTGTGACTACTGGACTCCTGAAACAGTCAGGTTTTCATCTGAAAAGAGCATGTCTGCAGACTGGAATAGGCTGACTGAGAAGCTGGGAGTGGCGAGAAGCCAGCCGATCCATCTGCCCTTTGGTTGAATGCCACTGTCAGAGGACTTTAATCTTGATAAGCTTGCTCTAGAGCCATTGAGGCATAACCTAGTAGGTCATCTAGTCCAGTTTCCCTATTTAATAGATGAAGAGATTGAGCCCAGAAATCAAATTACTAGCGAGAGCGGAGAGCAAAGCCTGGAGAACCTTGGGGGGCCACCGTTGCTGGATTGCCTAACCACCTCACATCCTGGAGGTGCTGCTGTCACGAGCTGACAATGCTAACATGAGCTGAAAGGCTGAGATCCAGAAGCCCATAAGCCCAGCCATCTCCAGACAGCAGGTGCAAGAGACACATCACCAGAGTGGCCATTAGGAAACAGAAAGTCATTGCAAGGAAAGATGGAAACCAGTAACACGACTTCATCAGCAAGATGCATTTATACCCTTGGCTAACAGGAGGAAGCACTAAGGACATGCTTGGCCATGCAGGTAGGGCTGAGAAGCCAGGTGTTGCCAAGGAGAAGGTGACAGGCCCAGAGGGGCAGTTTCCTGGTACCAGCAGGTAAAATGGACATACCTGTGTTGAAAGGATTCCGCACATCACACTAACAGAATTCCAGAAGAATGTGAGTGAGAAAAGCAAGAGAGAAGAGAGTGTGTACCAGGAGCCAGTCCCAGTGCACCTTCCTGACTGATGCCAGGCAGTGGTCCCCACCTCCCAACACATGGATGCCAGTGGGCGCTGACCCCAGGACCCCATCCCTCCTGAGCAGGGAGCAGCAGAACCAGGCAGACAACCAGGAGATACATGATGCTTGTGTCCAGACTCTGACCACCATTCCACAGGACCCCTGGCCGAAGGCGCCCCAGCCATGTAGCAGATACAGAAAAAGACAACAAAGGAGACAGGAGCCTCAGGTCGGCAGCCTCCTCAACATCGTTGCTGGATCAGCCTACAGATGCCTCCAAAACCCTAAATCACAAGAGGACAGAGACGAGCCCCCCGCCAGCTGATCATAAGTCCCCTCCCCTCCCAAGACTGACCTAGGCAGAGCTGAGAAATTGTGGGTGCCTTCTACCATCAGCCACTGTGGACATCCAGCAAAGGATGACAAACATGAGATTTCAGCAATAAGATATGAATGAAACGGATTGGCGCTGAGCCCCTCACGTGCAAAACTGCCTGTTGACAAAATGTCTTCAACTCCAGCACTATCCATGCAGCTCAGGACTTTTATTTTGTGTTTATCCATAGACTTCACTTTTTAGTAACAGCAAACATGATGTTTTAAAAGCATTAATTGTTTCATTTCTTGTCGAGTTGAGATTACAAAGAGTTTTGAGCAAGAAAATACTTGCTTTTGGAGCTGTGATCCGCAATGGAAGAAATCTAACAACCTAAGACTGCCATGCTGTGGGGAAGCCCAGGCCACCTGGGGATGTGTTCTGGTGCCCGCCCCAGCTGACCTCCTGACAAACAACCAACATCAACTTCCAGCCTTTGGCATGAGCCAGCTGGAGTGTCCAATGCAGTTGAGTCTTTGGATGACAGCAGCCTACATCCACCTCTCACTTTGGCAACCCCATTGAGACCCTAAGCCAGAACCGCCCAGCCGAACCCGTCCTGAAATCCTGAAAATAGTGAAAAAACAAAATGGTTGTGTTAAGCAAAAACACACCACAAAAGCACCTTTATATACCTAGTGGGCTTTTCAAGTTCATGCGCTGCACATACTTGTTAGTAAGGTTCTGAAATTTTGAGATTGAAAAGCACACTGAAGGGGAGTGGCCTGCCTCAGCACACGCTGCTTTGGAACCCAGGCTGCTTGTCCCCTGGGCTGTGGAGTTCCACCAGTGTCACCCTGTGTCCCCATATGCTGGCCAGCTCATCAGGATTGCTGGGCCCCAGTTGTGCCTCTGGCTTGTGTCAATTATTTTACATATGACTTTCTCCTCCTGAATGGGAACATCTGTGAGCAGGGCCCTTAAATCAAACCAGCCACCCCTAACCTGGGTCCCACCCGGTGCCTGAGACTGTCCAGTTCCGGAAGGGCAGGGAGACAATGCCATGGTTTAGACAGAGGGGCCTGAGAGGGATGGTCTTGTGGGTGCACAGACCAGCCTCCTGTTGGGAGGGAACGTGGGGAGCAGCCCTGAGGTGGCATCGCTGAGTCAACCAGCCCAGGCTGGAGACAACCAGCAAAGGAACTCATGGCCCCCTGGTGTGGGGCAGCTGTAGGCACCCCTCAGGGGTCCCCAAATGGGCTTTTAAGCATCTGGGGGTAGCGTGGCCCTCTGGAAAAATGCACTTCCTCAGATGCACTCGAGAAAAGATTGACATGCTGAGAGGCTTGCTTCAAGCCCCTGCCCATCTGCCCAGCCCTCCCAGGGGACAAGGAGGGGAGAGGCAGTGGTTTTGTGGGGGCTTTCCATCTGACAACAACATCCACCCCCCAACACCCCACTCCGGCCACAGGAAACCTCCAGGCCCAGGGTCACAGCTGCAGGAGGAACCCAGTCTGCCAGAGATCTGGGGCCAGCCCTGGTTGGGCCATGTGAATCAATTCACTCCCTTCTCAGGACCCCATATTCCTCATTTATGTAGTGAACACCCAGGCAGGGATGAATGAGATCATTGGTTTCAAGCTTCTTCTTTTCAGCCAGGAAATTCTTTATTCAAACGGCATCTTACAAAGAAGAAAGAAAAAAGATAAAGCAAAGCTGCTCTGGTTGAGGGGAGCAGTGGTGGCAATGAGGTGGGCCCAGAGCTCCCCCATGGCATGGGGCCCCAGCCCACCCTGACTTCTTGCCCCTGAGATTTCCCAGCTCTGGGAGTCTATGATTTTAAAATAACATTTATTCTCCCACCAGTTTCCTGGGACAAATTTTGGAGCTGGTCAAACTTGGGGTTTCAATCTCTGCTCTTTTTTCTAGCACTTTATAATTTGGGACAAATAACATACTTGGCTTGAACCTCAGTTTCTTCATCTGTAGGGTGGATCTAACATCACTACTTTCCAGGGTCATTAGGGGTCAAGGTACCCCTGGCATAGAATCTGGCCTCATGTTGCCCGGCATGTCTGTCCTTCCTTCCCTCTAGATCCCATGCCATCAGATCCCATCAGGTTCTTCCAGCACAGATTATGGGCCAGGCACTGTGCGGGGTAGTAAGTCATGCGGGTCTAAAGGTAAATACAACAAGGCCAATGACTTCACGTTACTCACGCAAGAAACTGATTGCTCCCATACAAATGACTTAAACAAAAGGGTGCATTTAAACTTAGAGGAGGGACTTCATACTTATCTTCGTTAATGTTTACTTTATAACTTTGGGCTGAACTTCCGGCTTGTTTTGAATGTTATTTCTGTCTTCAAACATAATAACTCTCCCATCGTCCTTTCCTTTTTCTGCAATTTTAGTCAACACGGTTCCCATGTCTTTCCTGTGTCAGGACCAAGATGTGAAAAGAACTAACCCAAGAGCAGTCCTGGCCTTCCCACCAAATTAGTTTCAATATGTTTACCAACCCTGTGGTTGTTCAGCCAGTTCAAAAGTCACCTCTCCCTCCTATGCACACTCCTACATCCTTGCAATGAATTTATTTTTATATACACACATGTACAATCTTACATGCATCTAAATGTTTTATACACATTTTTGGAGCAGTCCCCAGCTTGCTTAGCTCTCCTCTCTTCTCTTCAACCCTCTGTTCACGACACCTCCCGCACCTAGCCCCAGCCCCTCTCTGGACAACTTAAGTTAATAAACTGGTATATGTTATGTCTCCTTCTATATTTTCCTCTGTGCTCATATAAACACGCACTCACACACACCACACGTACACATTATTGGGGTTTTTTGGTCAGCATTTTACATTAATTGGATCATATTTTACACACTTTTCTTTGTCTTACTTTTCTTACTCAACAATAACTTGTGAAAATTACTCCTGGTTCACTGCCATGTTTCTAATGCACCCTGTTAAATGGTTGCATAACAGGCTATTAAGATAACAGGCTGCCATATGAAATGTGCCATAATTTATTCAGCTATTTCTAATTGATAGGCATTTACTTTTTTTTTTTTTTTTTCCTGCTACAAGCAATAAATATTCTTGCATATATATCCTTATATCAGTGCTTTTACTTCTATGGGATAAGTTCTGAGAAATGAGATTGCTCTTAATTTTAATATCTTAATTTTAATAGATGTTGCCAGATCTCTTCCCAAAATGGCCATAGTAATTCATATTTCCACATTCAAGCCAGCAGCAGGTATTCCCAGTCTTTTAATTCTTGCATACCTGATAGTATAAAGTGATTAATTTATATTTCTCTATTTCAGAATTTAGGTATATTTTGTGTTTGTTGGTCATTTACATCTGCTCTCCTGTGGACTGTCTTCTCAATTTCTTTGCTTATTTTTCTATTAGTTGTTTGTCCAACTCTTATCAATTTGTACAAACCCTTTGCACATTATAGACTTAATTCTGTCTATCTGCTGCACTGCAAATATTTTCCCAAATCTATTGTATGTGTATTGGCTTAATCTGCTGTATCACTTGCTATATATAAGTTTTTAATTGCTCTGCTGTGCTGTATTTTTAAAGCCTCTGGTTTTCCAGTCTTAGTTTGAAAGGTGTCTTTTATTCCTAGATTAAAATGTGTGGGCTCTTAGATTTTATTGAGTAATTTTCATATTTTTAAAAAAATTTAAATCTTTAAGCCATCTGAAATTTATGTTTGTAAATTAACAAAAAATTATTTCCTGCAAATTGAAATACCACCTTTACTGCATTTTAATTATCATTTGTCTTATAATCTATTTCTGGATTTTCTATGCTGTTTCACAGACCTATTCATTTGTACTTATGCAAATACCACATTAATTTGTTTATAGGGACTTTGTAGCATGTTGTGATACTTGATAAGGCAAGTGCTCGCTCACTGTTTTTTTAAAAAAATTCTCATGCTGTCTCAGTCACTTTTTGAAATATAAAGCATAAGATCATTTTATCCAGTTTGAATAACACTACTGGGATTCAAATTGGAATTGCATCAAATTTTATAGATACCAATTCTGGAAAGATTAAATGGACATGATACTATGTGTCTCCATCTGAAAAAAAACACTGTTTTTATTTGTTTAAATCTTGTTTTAAATTCATATTCTTTAACAAAATGTTACAATTTGTTTTATGGAGGTCTTGTGCTTTTCTTATTAACCTCATTCCTAAGTATTTTCTAATTTGTGTATAGAGTGCTTTTCCCAATTTTCTCTTGTCATATTCAATGTTACAATAGAAAAAAGCTACTGAGTTTTGTATATTTACCTTAAATCCTAAAACTTTACAAAATTCTTGTACATTCTAAGAGTATTTTTTTCTAGTCTATTGAGTTTCTAGAAATGTAATAATCTCCTCAGCAAAAGAAAAATGTATTTTACTTTTTTTCCCTAATGTTTATGTGTATATTTTTGGACTCATTGCATTTATCAGAACAAAATAATTGAATAATAATAATAATGGGAGTAAGCATCCCTGTCTAGTTCCTAATTTCTAACTGAAATATTTTTAGGGATTTGATATTTAGAATAATATTTGCTTTTGGTTTTTGTTATATATATGTGATCTAATATTTAATTCTCTATTATAGTAATCATATCAAGTCTTTATTACATTATATTCATATTTAAGTAATTTCCTTCTATTACTATTTTATTTACATTTTAATTAGGAATGGCTACAGACTTACATCAAATATTCTTTCAGCATTGATTGATGGGATAATATACTTTTGCTTTTAGTGTATTGATACATTGGATTATGTTGATAAATGTTCAAATATTGAGCTAGCCTGCATTCCTTGAATAAACCCCGCTTGATCATAGCATATTTTTCTTTTAAACATTGTTGTAGTCTACTTCCTAAAAGTTTAGTTAGAATGTTTACATTTATAGACATATGTAAACTCGGCCTGTTCCTTTTAAAAATAATCTACTATTCAGTTTTTGACATTTTAAAGTTATGCTGTCTTTATAAAGTAAATCAAGGGACCTCTCTATCTTTTCATAGGGCCTAGAGTAGTTTACGCACTGGATTCATCCTGTCTTTAAATATTAAATAAAAGCCAGCAGTGATTCTATTGGGCCCTGGTTATGTTTAAGTGATTTCTTTCTATTAGCATTTTATTTATAGTGGTAGTTATCTAATCACTTTCCTTACTCTTCTCTAATAATTGCTGTTCAAGCATTCCACTTCTGGGGTCAGTTTTAGTAATTCGTGATTGCTAGAAAATCATCCATTTCTTCTAGATTTTTAAATTATTGTCAAAAAGTTGTATGTATTAATCTCTCGAAATTACTTTAATTTCTGTTGTATTTGTGTTTATGTTTACTTTCACATTACTAATCTCTTTCATTTTCTTTAATCAAGTGTGTGAGGATTTATTTCATGTTACTGTTTTTTCAAAGTACCTGATTTTAAATTTATTTTCTTTTTCCTACTTGAAATGTGTACTTAGTTTTTTAATTACAGATTTTATCTTTATGAGTTGCCTATTTCTAGCTTTTTTGATTTCTTTTGTTTTGTGTTTTAATGTATTAAATTCTGAATTGCCTTAATTTAAATTTTAAATAATAAAGGCATTTAAGGCTATTAATTTTTATTAGTATGGTATTTCTGGCCCATGGTTTTTGTGTAAAATGTTCTTTTTTTTTGACTTCTATAGAATTTGTAATTTTTCTTGATTTTATTCTCAATCCAAGGATTTCCTAGGATTGTATTTTTAATTTTTAAATGGTTAATATGTTGGTCATCTTTTTGTTATTTATTTCTAATTTTATTGAAATATGATCAGAGAATGTGGCTTTTGTGTCTGTTAAATATCTAGTTTCAAAAATATTCAAAACATTTCTTTTGGAAGATGATTAATGTTTTATATGATTCATGAACATGAATAAGCATATTCTAACGTGAAGCAATTATAGATTATATATATAATCGAAATTTGTATGTGTTTGTATTTGCTTATTAGATGTGAAATATTCTGAATCACATATTAAAATCTCTCTGTATAATTTTAGAAATTGAGTTCTTAGACTTCTAAAAGCTTTAGCCTTGTATGTTTAGCTTATATGTTGTTTCGTACATACAATTTATGAAATTTCTTCTTCATAAATTATACCAAATTATATGCAATGTCCCTTTTTTATCCTGCTTAGTATTTAACCTTGAATTCTACCTCGTCTAATATTAAATATCACCAGGCTTGCTTTTTATTTGTTTGTATTTATCTGGTATTCCTGTTCCCATCCCTTTAATTTGAACTTTCATTATCAATTTCTTTTAAGTGTATTTACTTAAACAGTGCGTAAATGTTTGTGGTTTTTAACCCTCTCTGACAAGCTATGTCTTTTAATAAGGTGATTCAGTGTGTTCACATATAGCTTAATAACTTATATGCCTACTTTTTTCTTTTTATGTTGGTTTATATTTATGATTTATTTATGGTTTATTTTACATTGCTTTTTTCCCCCCTTCTTCCTTTTTCACTAGTTTGATCAAACTGTTACTCATTTTCTCCTTTTAATGTGCAGGGTCTAACAAAATTATGTTCTATTAATGGATTTTTTTCTCTTTTCTTGTACTCACGATCATGCATTTCTCTATTACCATTATTACTTGAATAAGATGCCAACAATTTCACCAAGTAAGACCTTCTATTTCCACACCGTCCCCATACCTTCCTCCTATGAGATGAGCCCCTGGAGCCCCCTCACTGCTACCCCTCCCCTTTATTCTTCCCTCTCCCAGTCCTGGAAGGCCTTCCCACCCACTGCCCCCGCTGACTTAGTGTTGCTGAACCAGTTTACTGCTTTTAGTTTTAGACTATTGTAGGAATTTCCCTTGAGATATATCCCTTCAGTTTACAGATTCTGGATTTAAAATTAATATATCACATTTCCAGAGAATCCATTATTTTCCACTCAGAAATTTTCACCTGTTTGTTTACTATCTTTTTACCATATTATCCTTTTTTCTCTTCTAGAACTACAAGACATGCATGTAGGTTTCGTGGTTCCATGCTCCAACTCCCTTGTTTTTTCCTACATGATTTTTATCACCTTGTATTTTTGTTCTGTGAATTGGCGTCTATTGTTTCCATTTGACTCTCTCAGCCACTAATTCAGGTCTCAGCAGTAGCTATCTTTTCCTTTCCTTCACCTGTTATATTGTTGAGTTGAGAAGTCTTCATTTTGGCTTCAGAAAGTCTTTCTGTGTGTGCGTGCTGCTCTCGATTACCAATAAGTGCTCTGGTTTTTTCTTCAATCTCAAAGATAAGGATCTGAAAGCTGACATAGCACAGATACAAGAGAAATTAGAATACTTATAAGGGACTAATACACACCACATTTTGTCAATAATTTTAAAATCTAGAAGAAATGGATAATTTTCTAGCTAACAAATTTCCAAATTTGACCCCAGAAGAAGTGGAACACTTGAAAAGACCAATTATCATAGAAGAGAGAGAAAAAAGTTTGAGAGCCACCATTTAGTCAATAACCATGATGAATGTCACAGCTGGATTTTATTTAACATTTAAGGATCAAAGGGCAGCTCATTCTGGCTAGGTGTGCATTTTGTCTGATGGGTCGTCCTCTCTCTGGGCTCCTTGAACAGTGGTGCAGGTGGGGTTCCCCGGGAAGGAGACTGAGCTGGAGAAGAGCCTGCAGCAGGTTTATCAGGGAGTTCTCTTGGGACCATCCATGGAGCGGAAGGGAAGGAAGCAGGATTGGGAAGAGGGAGAAGTTGGACTGTGGTGAGCAGTCTTCACAAAGCCTGAATCAGTGAAGAGGGCTGAGGCTGTTATGGCCTTCAGGGTTGGCCTGAGATGAGGTGAGGGGCTGGCTTTTATGTCCCCGCATCAACTAGGCATTCCACGTTGCCTGCCCTGGAAAGGGGGCATGACATTTGATGTACTGAGGCAATTCCCAAAGAGGGCTGACAACTGAGTGCTGTCTGCTGACAGACCTCTCAGAAGCTGAGGGAAGGAGGAAGTCCTTCATTCCCATAGTGGAGTCTGGATAACACATTACAGCATCCACTACAGTTGGGGGGGCTGTTAGTTTTCTTTGTGTCTCCCTCTCCTCCCCAAGTTTCTGGAATATCACAAGGGGCAGTCATTCCAAAAATGGCAGATGGTCTCCATGTATACATCTATGGCAGCCATAACAATTACGCATTTAAGTAAAGACATAAGTCTTATATATATGAGTGTGTGCAGGGGGACATGTTAATGCAGCCTGATGCTCTGTGCCTGGATCTCTGTGATCCAGGTCCTTTGAAATTCAAACTTATTCATGAGGCTGAAAACCAGAGGCTCTTTATGAAGGCAGAAGAGGCTGTCTAAAAAGAATAACTCACAACACTGTTTATCTGATTGGAAATAGATGTGTTAATTGAAGGATCCCTATTGTGGAGGAGGGAGGAGTCGATGACTCCCCAGAGGGCTGCTTCGTCACACACCATTGGGGCAAGAGTTAAGCCCCACAATCCCAACGGAGCCAAAGGAAGAAGCGCAGCGTGGCAGGCAGGGCCGTGGGGGCACAGGAGCTGATTCTGGGTGCGGGTGGTGGAAGGAGACACACAAAAGGCAGACACGCAGCCAAGGACGAGTGCTGAAGTGTGCTCTGGGGCGGTAAGAACAGTGTCAGGGAAAGCTACAGTATCTAATGAGCTGAGGTTTAGAAGGGAAAAGCCAAGGACAAGAGAAAATTATTATTCCTTTTTTAAAACAAAAAACGTATTTTGTCTGGAGCCAGGAAAATACAAATGTGGCTGCAGTTTGGGAGCTGCTGGGGTTCTTGGCTTTAGGTGACCAGGAGCTCCCACAGCCCATGGGGCAGGTAGGTGCGCAACAGGCTACACTGTTAACAGGGCACAGAGGGAGAGCACAACCACCCACTCCGCTTCCAGCATTTTCCCCATGGGGGGTTTTCAAAAGAGGGAGAGAACACACCCAGCTGTGAGGGAGGTGGACGGGGGAGAGGAAGGCAATGGCGGGCCCTGTTACAAGCCCTCCCTGCTGGGAGCACCACTAACATCCACCTTGTTCAAGTCCTGGGCTCCCACAAATTGTATTTCAATTATGAAAAGAACTCGTATCACAGCCTCAATGAGTCCACTGTAGCATTTTCCCCATGGGGGGTTTTCAAAAGAGGGAGAGAACACACCCAGCTGTGAGGGAGGTGGACGGGGGAGAGGAAGGCAACAGCCGGCCCGATTATAAGCCCTCCCTGCTGTGAGCACCACTAACATCCACCTTGTTCAAGTCCTGGTCTCCCACAAATTGTATTTCAATTATGAAAAGAACTCGTATCACAGCCTCAATGAGTCCACTGTCTGGGATCTCTGCAGACTCAGAAAGGACAAGAGAGAAAGGAGAATGCTGACAACAACAAAGTCCTGATGTTCAAAACTGGCGGGGGGAGGGAAACCAAATTGGAAAACAAAACAAAGTTGATTTCCAAATAGGAAGCTAACGGCCATTGACCTTTGTGTTAATTCTTGGGGAAAACTCCAAACCCAATTGTTAAACAGTCCATTTGAAAGTGCTTGAGCAGGAAAGCAGCTGGGCCAGTGAGGGCTCATGAAGAAGTCATAGCACATTGTAGGGAAAGTAAATATAAATGGTCAGAGCCTCTCAGATGTTCAGAATCTTGCTGAGCATTTGATGTAAATATGCACGTGCACCCAGGTGTTCCGTATGCACCTGCACCCAGGTGTTCCTTGGCTGTTGTCTAATGGAATTGCGTATGTGTGTCCAGGTGTCCTGGGTTACAGACTTAAGTATAAAGGATGAGTGGCTCTGATCCACAGAGCCCCCTGCTCCCGGGATGTCCCCCGGGGGGAGGGGCACGGGGAGGCCACTACTGCTGCTGGAGGCTGTTGCTTCCAGTGCCCCCGGCTGCCCCGAGAGGCCACCACCGCTGCTGCTGCTGCTCCTGCTACTGCTGAGGACTGAGCTCTTATTATCTGCAATGGCTCCCTGGACCTTTTCCAATTACCTAGCTTGTGGACCTGCATGTGAGGGGTCTGGTGACCCAGCCTGGCATGTGAGGAGTCTGGTGACCAGTCTGTACAATGGGTTTGAAGGGTCTGAGCCCTAGCCCTGACAATACAAGTGGAAACTTAGTATAACTAAAATAATGAAACGTTTTGGATTTAGTTATGAATAGCCTTCACCATACAATTAACGTAGTGATGGCTGTAACCTGACAATTGATGTAGTCGTGTAGCATTACACACATGTAGGGATTTCATTTTAAGAGGATGAACCTGGTTGATCAGGGTGTTTGAGCTTCAGCAAAGTTTTTCTGGTTTCTTGGAATAGTCTCGTTCACAAGATAGAAGCATGCGGCCTACATGGCAGTAGGAGGATTTGTGGTGGGTCTGAAGGAGCCTCCCAGAAGAGTGTTTATGAGCGGAACTGTGTGGGCCCGGAAGGGTCTCTAGTGGTCTGCACAAGGATTTGTTTTCAGCCAGGCTCTGCTTCACTCAGTAGGGAAAGAGGTGAACACAGTGGTTCAAAGCACAGGTTTTGGTGGCTGGACAATATAGGGGTCCGAACCCTTGACTTTGATGTCACAACACTGTGTTCTGACCAACTGAGCTAAGTGGCTAGGCTTCAAAACATAGTTTTCAATTGGAATGAACTTTCTACACTTAAATATTGGCTCAGTCACTTGGCAGGTGGGTGATCAAAAAAACTTAATATCTATAAGGCTCAGTTTCCCCATATATAAAATGGGAGATCATATCTACCTCTATTTACAAAATTATACATGTACATACACACATATATGTGTGTGAGAATTCATGAGTTTGTGTGTGTATAGATATCTATATATTTTACACTTATAACATTCATAGCATATTTAATATATGTACATATATGTGTTTATATGTATGTGTATGTGTGTATACATAATGTATTTGTATATATGTGTGTATGTACACATGCACAATGCTTAGCACGGGTGTAGAGTGTCATGAGTACTGAACCAGCAATTGTCAGGTGGTGGTTGTTTATCTAAGGGCACTATCATCTCTTCCTCCAGGAGGCAAGGGCAGGAGTTTATGTCTTTGTAGGGCAGGCTTGGAGTGGCCCCCAGGGCACAAATGTATGAGAACATCAAGGGCTTTATGAAAGGGGAAAAATTTAAGGTTGAGTAAATTTAAAGGAAAATAATAAATCCTGAGCAGATTTGCTAAATGAGAATGGATTGCATTGCTCTGGGCAGAGGGAAATTTAGGAGTTAGTGCAGCAATTACAGCCCTCCCAGAGTTATAGGGTGCATTGGAGAGTATTTAACCGATGCCCTATAGCTGGAAGAGTAATTCACCAGGCTGGGTTGTACGTCTGAAGAAAAGCCCTGCTCAAGACTAAGCATTTTTTTTTTTTTTACAAATTAAAAAGCAGTTGACTTTCCTAAATAATAAGCAGCTGAGTTCTCCCCACATCACCATGCAAATCTTATTCTATAGGCAGATAGATTGAGACAGCAGTAAAAAAAGAAAGAAAGAAAGAAAGAAAATCACTGCTCCATACATTTAAAATCAGAAACTCTTCTACCCTCTGCTTTGGATAGGCAGAGCGCACGCCCACCCACATGGCTTCCAGAGTTCACGCTGCTTCTGCCCCAGTCCATTCACTTACAGAGCTTCTGCTGAGCATGAGACAAAATTCACACACCCATCTGAGCTGCTAGCTCAACACGAGAAGCAGAGAGCTCAAGTCCCAGGGTCCAGCTGGACCCCAAGGAGGAAGTATGTGATATTAAAATAGAATGGAAGACATGAATAGCTGCTGAGCATCTGTTATGCAGTAGGAGCTCTTGAGTAGCAATTCTTACAAAGGAAAGCCCTGTAGGTATCATTATCCCCATTTTACCAGTGAGTATCAGTGAGGTGAGAATTCTTCCAGGTTCAAGTGACAGAAGCCCAACTTGAAGTAGCTTAACCAAGAAAGGGGACCGAGGAGAAGTATCCTGGGGGAGCTCGCAGAAAGGGTGCAAGAGCTGTGCGAAGCCTGGTGTCGTGGACCCAGAGCCTGGGACATCTCTTGCTCTCTTGCCACCTCTTCTGGCTTCCTCGCTCCCTACACACTTTCACCCTCCACCTCAGAGCTCTCGTATTCTCTGCTTGGCTTTGATTCTTCCAGGTTGGATTACGTGCCCACCCTCTGGGCCTCTCACTATGGTACCACAACTGACAAGCCAGTGGTGCAGCTGGCATGGGAGGATTACGTTTCCAAGGGAGCATGGGACTGGGGGTGGAAATGGGGTATTGTTGGAAGAGCTGAGAGGAGAGCCAGGCTGACAAAAGCCACCACTGTCACTAGTTTTGCCAGAGATATCAAACTACAAAGCATTAGTGCTCAAGTTTGAACCCCGAGTAGTCGATGGGGAAACTTTCCCCCTCATATAGTGAAAAAGAGGCAAGGTGTCCACATGAACCACTGAGATTAGGGTTGGGCTAATGTGGTGTTCTTAATGTGTGGTCTAATGACTGCCAGAATCAGAATCATCTGGGGATGTTTTGATAAAATGCAAATTCCTAGGCCCGACCTCAGACCTAATGAGTCAGACTCTCTGGGTTGGGTCCCAGGAATCTGCATGTTTAATAAGTCTCAAAGGAGGACAGGAATATCTCAACGGTTCTGGCACAAAGGGGCTGGGACATCTTACCCACATTTTTCTTGTCACCCTTATGTTGAGCAGAGCCCTGTAACTTTCAAACCAAGACCTCTTGAGGGTACCACAGGCCTTCAGGAACATTCACTCATTCATTCCACACCTACCGACCATCTATTACATGCAAGGAGCTGGACCAGGTGCTGCAGGATAACTGAGATATGATTCCTGACTTCAAGGAGGGCATTCATTATACATGCTGATTTTTAAATCTTCCCAGAGAGCCTGGTCACATATTATTCACAGAGCAAATGCTCAGTAATTGAGAACGAATGAATGAACGTATGGAGTTTGTAGGACCACTAGGTTTTCACTGAATACAGTAGAACACAGGTAGACTACAAAGAATTTAAAAAGACTAGAAAATTAGGGCGAAGGCTAGCACACTTTAAAATATGTGTAGGGCGGTTGATCAATTAAGATTATTATCTTGATTGTGTGAGCATTTAATGCTCATCTGAGACCAGTCAGACTCTCTTGGACGAGGGCTGGCCGGATACTGAATCTATTAGGTGCCAGAGGGACACATGCATTACAGATCCTATCTTGGGGCTCTGGTCTATGTTACCAACAAAACCCATCTATTAGGTGCCTAATTGCCTGTTAAGCAAACCATTTTATCCCCCTCCCTCTTGTTCACTTGCAGCCTACAGCTAATCACGAGGTGGAAGAGAGGGCTTATAAAACCAACACATTTCATTACCCCCTTTGTCCAAGAGAAGCCAAGAGGGAGCAATCTGGGAAGGAGTAGGGCTGTTATGCTTTGAAGACGAGAGCAGGGTATGAGCCCCTGAGGGTGGGCCACAGCATCTTCTTGTCCAGCTCTGCAAGTGGTCCCTGCCCCACGGTGAGCACTTAAGACATGCTGACTGAATGATGTGGCTGGCAGTCTGGAGGGCCGACCCACAGCGTGTCAGCCAACCCATCCGGCCAATCCAGAAGCCCCCTGCATGGGTGCCTTGGCACACCCAACAGCGCCCTCCTTCCCATCTGTCTGCCTGTCGCTGGGGCCCTCCCTGAGCCGCAGGGGTCTGCAGCTGCAGGCTTTCCTGTGGGTGACTCTTCCTGAGCACCCCAACTTCCTGCCTGTTCTGGGACCATTGTCCTTGCATCCAGCTTTTAGGTGTCCCTAGTAGGAGCTGATTCTAACTAAGTACCCAGTACCTGGTGCCCTCTTCTGGCCAGTCCCCTACCACACAAGGACACAGCCCCTCAGGCAGTCTGGAAGGTGCTGCCTCGCTTGTCCCTGGATGTCGAGTCTCCTCTCTGTGGCCCAATGAGCAGCCTGCACATCTGCCACTGGCCAGATGTTACCCATCCACCAGGGCTCTGCTGGAGAATGAGAAGGCAGAGGAACTCCCTCCTTAGCTGTGCCTTAGCCTAGGCACAGCTAAGCCCAGTGGAGAGCTGCATGAGCATGTGGTACTGCATCTGGGTGGGAGATCTAGGAGGCTGAGGACTCATGGGGAGGCTGAGTGACAGCCAGTGCTAATGGAAGGGAAGAAAAAATTCCATAGGGAGGTGGGTTGGGGTTGGAGCTTGAAGAAGTGCTGGAGGTGAAGAGGGGTGTTTGCAAGCTCAGGGAGGCCTGATGACATGTCACATCTCCCCACCTGTGTTTTATGCTCAGTCTGCTTATACTATCCCCAGCACTGCAAGTGCTGGCTCCCATTGCCAATCCCTGCCCCTCCTGGAATTCTTGCAAACCCTGCAGGGGGCTCCTCCCTGAACCCCACAATCAGAACAGTGAACCCCCCTTTCTGTACCACTTCTACTCCTCCGTACTGCCATCATCTGCTGCCTGACTTCACATGGCTCTCTCTCTCTCCCTCCCCCGACTGTGTCCTCCCGGAGGACAGGCCTTGTCTTATGTTACTCACCTCTGACCCCCTCCCCCAGTGCCCAACATGAGGCCCAGCATACAGCAGGTGCCCAGCACACAGCAGGTGCCCAGCACATGCTGACTGGGTCAAACTGCTCTTCCGGCCAAAGCCAGTCCAACAGCACTCCCTGCTGTGTGTGTCTCACCGTGTTCCAGACTGGTAGCCTCCCTGGTGGCCCCACATCTCAGCTGAAAGGCACAGGAGGAATGGGACACACCGAAATTCAGAGTCAGACCTGGCTCTGCTGCTTACACCATGACACATGGGCCACTTGGTTCGGCTCTCTGAGCCTCAGGCTCCTTCGTGTCAGTTAGTCATAATGGGATTTCCGCACAGAGTTGCAGAGGTGCCTGGCGCCTTGGAGGCCCTCAATAAACATCCGTTTCTCTTCCCAGTGCCTGACTCTCCTCACTGCACCCTGTCCTCCTCCTGCAGCCCCCGCCTGTCTCCTTCCAGCCTGTCTTCCCATCCCTCTGTGTCATTCTCCATCCCTGAAACCCCTTCTTGGCCCTTCCAGGGTCTGGCTAGGCTGGCCCAGACTGGCAAAGCTTCCTTAGCAGGATTCTTCGGCTTGCCCAGTTAAGATGGGAGAAAACAACTCTGGCAGAGGGGATGGGGTGCATGAAGGTGGGGATGAAGGCTCAGGGAGTCGCACCCCAAAGAGGAAAATAGAAGCTCATCGAACACCTCACCCTTTCACTGCTCCCAGGGTGTGTTTTTTGTGGCTGGAGGAAGAGGCCTGCTCATTTGCAAACACTCCAGCCCTGCTGTAATGTAGCAGAGACTGAGAACAGGGGAATGTGACAGTGGCCACACAGATGCTGGGCCAAATCCCACTTTGGCTACCTACTCAGCTGTGTGACTTTGTGTGAGTTAGTTTACCTCTCTGAGCCTCAGATTCCCCAGGTAGAAATAAAGATGGTGAGGGGCCGGCCCGGTGGCACACTACTACAGTGCGCCGCTTGGCAGTGCGGCGGTGCTCCCGCCGAGGGTTCAGATCCCACATACAGACCAGTTCCCGCTCACTGGCTGAGCGAGGTGCGGGGGCAACACCGAGGGTTGCGATCCTGTTGCTGGTCCGGTCCGGTACGGGCGCGACACTGAGGGTTGCGATCCATTGCCGGACACGAAAAAAGACAAAAAGGAAAAAAAAAAAAAAAGAAAGAAATAAAGATGGTGCTAGGACTGGCCTCAGAGAGGGGGAAGTGAGGATTAAATGAGATAGCGCCAACACCATGCTTAGCACGTGTGGGGGGCCTAAGAAGCCTTACATGGATTTCCATACGTTACAAATACAGGCACTTACTCAGCTTGAAGAAGCTCAAAGAACAGAATGGTCCTGAGGGTGTGTGAGGCCCCAGGAAAACATTTGATTCAAACTATGTCATAAAACCCATGTGGCGTATGATGATGATTTATTGATGAAGACTTAGAATTACGGGCAGAGAAGAAGAACTCGCATGTTTGTTTATTGTCCAATCAGTGCTCATGAAGTTGTCAGAGTGACTGAGCACTGTGTCTCTCCATTCAGGTCCAGGAACCAGCTCTTCATGTTCTTTATTGTTAAATGTGTATTCTTGGCTTATTTCATATTTCCCACTGCGAGAAGGCGGTGGCATCACCACTGTAACTCACAGCGCCGCAGCTTTTCGGAACCTGATTCAGGTCCAGGAACCAGCTCTTCATGTTCTTTATTGTTAAATGTGTATTCTTGGCTTATTTCATATTTCGCACTGCGAGAAGGCGGTGGCATCACCACTGTAACTCACAGCGCCGCAGCTTTTCGGAACCTGCGTGTACTGAAACCCATAAGTCTTCTCCCTCTGCAAGTCCCCGATGCTGTTTACTTAGCGCTGGTCACACCAGTGCTCCCAGAGCTGCGCCGCCCTCTGTGCTGCCCATGAGCGCTGCCCTCGATGACTCTCTCGGAGTTGTCATTGTGCTTTGTTACCGATGGCTGCATGGGCAAGCCTTGCCCAAAGAGTATGGGGAAATGTGAACAATAATTCATTTTCTGGTCGTGTTAAATTTACCCTTTGGAATTCTGTAGCATAAATGGAAAACAGCACATCTTCCACCTAAGTCTTCTCTTGAACTGGTTAGGCTGTCATCACTGCATCCTTAGAATTTGATCGCTCTCACTGTGCCCTGTGGCCCTGCTTTCTGCACACTGCCACCAGCGCAGAAGACAGGCAAGGGGGCATGGGGCAAGTGTGAACAGTGCATTTGCACAGGCAGTGTCCGTTACCCTCTGCCGTGTCCTAGGATGGGCCAGGGAGCATGTCACCACATCCCCCAGTGACAAGAGAAGGCATCATTTGGAAAGGTCCCTTGGTGTTGTCTCCAATGCCCTCGAAGAAGCTGGGCATGGCCACCCCGAGGCTGCCTGACACGGAGACTTCATAGGAGGAGTTGGGGGCACCATCCTAGATGCCAGTGATGGGAGGTATATGGGGTAGAGGATACCTGCTGCCGTCCTCACCACCCTTGGGTGCCATAAACCTGAGGCAGCACCATGGTGGGAATATGCCCAGCAGGAACCAACACAAGGGCCTACAAATGTGGCTCATGCTCAAGAGTCCCAGATAGACTGTGGGTAGCTAAGAGCCCTAAATTCATCTTTTGTTCAGCATGAGTGAGAGTTAACCCAATTCGGCATGTCAGAGCCATTCTGGGGGCCCAGACTTATGCCATCCAATGAAACATCCCATGAAAGGAGTGGCATGCCAGCTAGGGGCTGCAATGCACTTAGCAGACAACCCTTCTGTAATCATGGGCTGGCCCCAAGGCCCTGGAACAAGCCCCTAGGCATGAGTCCCAGAGGGCCTTCTGTTGTCCTGAAGATCTCGTGTGCAGGGCAGAGGGTCTGAGAGCACCTGGAAAGGGAGAAGTGTGAACAGAGGCCCATGTTGGCCCAGGTCAGGGCTAGAGTTGCCCAGCACAGGCAGCTCTGCCAGCCCCGTAGGGTCTCAGGTATCAGAGGGGACCTTAGGAAATTTCAAGGAACATGCTTCCAGAACCTGGGAACTGTGCAGAACCCAGTCTGGGCCTAGGGTGCCCTGCCTGGACAGAACTTTCAGCCCAGGCTGGTCCCAGATACCCAAGGGGGTCTCAGAGAATTTCAAGGAAAACACTCCAAAGGGGGACCCTGAGGCACAGGGCCAGGGTATGGCCTCCTTGCCTGAGCCTAAGGGAGATGCATCCAAAGAAAATGCTTTATGAAATTTTAAATACAAGGTTAATGAAAAACTGAATTGCTTAAGAATTTCTCTGCCCTATCCAGCATTCAGCCTACTTGCGGTGGGCTGGCTGGGCTGCAGTTGGGCAAATGGTTTGGCTTGGGTGGTGGTGGCCTGGATCCCCAGGGAGGCTGCTGCTTACAGAGGGTAACTCAGCAGGCTGGTGCTTCCCCCTGTGCCCTGCCTTCCTGTGGCAGGGCAGGGGCTCCCAACCTGGTGGTACATTGGAGTTAACTGGGGATGTTCCCAAACCCATGCCAGACCAGTTAAGTCAGACTCTAGGAACTTCTGTGCTCAAGGAATGGCTAAAGAGAGGGAATGAGAACAGCAAGGGCTTTGGGGTCAGTGGGCCTGAATACAAATCCTGATTCCTCCACTTAAAAGCCATGTGACCTTGAATAAGTTAATTAACCTCTCTGAGATTTCATTTCCTTCTCTGTAAACAGGATACTTAATGTCTCATAGAACTCTCATGAGGGCAATGATGGCAACTGTAGTCTTGGAGGTCAGGCAGGTGTGCTTCTGTGCTTCACTGGCTGTGTGACCTTGGGCTAGTTTCCTAACCTCTCTGAACCTTCATTTCTCCAATTTTTAAATGGGCAAAATAGTACTACTTCCCAGGTATGATAGAGTATTTTAAATACCTAACACAGTACTTGGCAAATTATAAGGAATTTTTTTTAAAAATTAAAAAATAAAGATTGTTCACTTTCCTGTAAGGAGTGGTTGATCCAAATCCCCCCATCCACCTTTTAGCTCTCTCTTCTGTCACTTTCCGTCCCCAGCTCTGACAACACACACCTCATCAATCCTTCTCAACCTTAACTGCTTCAGTCATATTAATCTTCCCTGTTCTTTCTTATCTCTGAGGCTTTGCTCCCGTCAGGTGCAACTGAATGATCTCCCCTCTCTTCTCTGCCAAAATCAGAGGAGCCCCTCACTCACACCTTTGTCAAATTAAAATTTTCTACATGGCAAAAAGTACCATGAACGAAGCAAAAGGATAAACCAAGGGAAGGTATTCACATATTCATATCTGTGCAATGTGAAGAGCTCTTACAAGTTAGTGAAAAAGAACAATAACAATTAAAGAAATAGGGAACGAAAGCATTTATGCAGTTTACAAATGGTGAAATGGTCAGTAACCATATGAAAGAAACTCAAACTCATTCATCAGCAATGCACATCAAAACAATGAGATGCCGTTTTTCACAATAATATTGGCAAAATAACAATGACAACATAGAGTACACGCAAGGGGATGGGGAGACACAGTCGTGTGCTGTAATGGGAATGGAAGTCAATGCAGCCTCCTTGGGTGATGATTTGACAACATTTACCTCTATCTTCAACGCGTATCCCCTCTTGAAAGGGCAATGCCACTGCTAGGAGCTACTTTATACTGTAATACATATGCACTTTTACTCAACAAAAAATCTGTAGTAAACTCCTCCTGTGTGCCAGGCACTGTTCTTGACACTGGGGATACAATGCGTGTATGGAGGGGGCAGGTGGGTTATACCCGAATGAGTTTCCTATGGCTGCTGCAACAAATTATCCCAAACTGAGCAAAATAACACAAATCTATTATTTCACAATTCTGGAGGTTGGAAGTCCTGCAATGAAGGTGTTGGCAGGGCTGTGCTCTTTCTGAAGGTTCTAGGGAGGACTCATTCCTGCCTTGTCCAGCTTCTGGAGACCATCCACATTCCTTGGCTCGCGGCCCATCATCCTTTCTCTGACTCTGACCCTCCTGCCTTTGTCTTACTGGGACCCTGTGATTGTATTGGGCTTACCCAGGTAATCCAGGATCATCTTCCCACACAAAGAGCTTTAATCACTTCTGCAAAGTCCCTTTTGCTACATAAGATAACACATTCACAGGTGTGGGAATTAGGATGTGGACACCTTTGGGAATCCGAGGTTGTGTGCCATGTGGAGTTTATAAGCTAGTGATACCAATACACAAAGATACACATGGTGGCATTCGTTGCAAAAGCAAAGAACTTGAGAGGCCTAACTGTTCATTAATACCGGACTAGTTAAATTGGTTACGATACATTCAGTGGAATATCAGGTTGCCAAGGCCCTTGAACAAAGTAGAGTGGTATGTAGTCATAGGGACCCATCTCCCAAACACGTTGTTAAGTGCAAAAGTGATGTGCAGAGTGGGATGAAGACTAGGCCGACAATTGTGTGGAAAGACAAGCATGTGTGCTTTCTACGTACAGAACATATTGGGATACACAAGACACTGTTAACAGAGGGTGGGAACGAGAACTAGGGGTTTGAGTCAAGGTGACTGACTTTTCACAGCATGGCCTGTCGTATTGCTTTCATCTTCACCATTCATGAGAATAACTTTTTCCTTTAGATGGAAAGGAGGCCTTCAGTGTCTTAACTGCAACCTCATCGCTTCCCAAAGACCCTGCCCTGATTCTCTTCCTACACGACACTCCTCTCAGGCACCCAAGGCAGGGCAGGGTTGTTCTGCCCAAGCTTGAAGCTGCATCCTCCCCATCCCGGGAGGGCTGCCAGAGAGCCAAGGGTGCTCAGAACCCTCAGGCCGAGGCAGGCAGCAGACACAGAGGGGGTGTCTGCAGAGATGTAAGGGCAGGCCAGGGAGCAGCCAGGCATTCATTCATTTACTCGACAAATGTATCCAGGAAGCCACTCTGTGCAGGCCCTGTGTCAGGGCCTGGAAGGAGCTTACAGACGTCCCTGCAGAGGAGCATAGAGTTTGGAAGAGGCAAAAATTGAGGCAGGAGACAAGTCAGAGGCTGGTTTGGGTGAGAGGGGACAGAGATCTGGATTAAGACAGTGGCTGCTGGGAAAGGGTCTGAGGACAACTTGGAGACAGCATAGGAGGAACTGGGGGAACTGGAGTGATCCCTGTGTTTCCTTTCTGAGAGACTGCGTGAATGATGACATCTTCAAGTGAGAGACAGAATACAGTGTGCGGGTGAGAAAATGGTGGCCCTAGCTTGGGGCTGTTGGGTTGAAGGCACTTGTGGGGCATCTGGAGGACAGTGAAGGTGCAGCGGTGGGTGAGGTGGCCCAGGAAGCAGGGTTGACACCCAGGAGGGACAGAGCAATAGCATAATGCTGGGCCGGGCCACGGCGTGGCTCGGGGCTCCGTGAGTATGAATAGCACCCTGTGCTTGCTTAGCTAATGTCGGCAGAGACAGCAAAGTCTTACAAAGATGTTTTTGTTCAAGCTTTACTTAAGAATGAAAAATCACACACCACTTATTTTTTTTCTCTCCTTCTCTCCCCGGTCCTCTTTCTTCTTCATCTGTCTTGCAGGGGAGTAGATGGAGTTGGGGGGTTACCACTCCCAGCCACCCTTTGGTCTCATCCCTGTCTACCAAATATCCCCTCTCACTATCTGTCTATCCATCTATCTATCCATTTATAGATTCATCCATCCATCCATCCATCCATCCTCCATCCTCCATCTGTCATCTATCGACCTATTATCCATTGTCTGTCCATCTATTCTCTATCTGTCCATCCATTCATCCATCAGTTCGTCTATCGTCTGTCTATGTACTCATCCATTCATCTATTTATCTGTCTATCCATCCATCTAGCTACCTATTCAGTAAATGCTTTAAGGCGTGCTTGCCAAGGAGACATTGTTTTAGAAGCTTCAGGCAATGCTCTAAGCAGCTTTATTCGGGTGAAAACTAAAATAAGCTATAAAATATTTAAATAAAATCTTAACCCTGAAGCCACAAAGGAAAAGATTGATAAATTTGACTACACAAAAAATTAAAAGCTTTAGAACAAAGGGAGAAAAAGCTTCAGAACAAACTGTAAAGGTATTTGCAATGCGTATGACAGACAAAAGACTATTTTCCTTAATTTATGTTGAGAGAGTCATTGAGAAAAAGACCCCAAATGAGCAGATGTGAACAGGAAGTTTTTAAAAATGAGAGCTAGTATGAAAATATTCTCATCCTTACTCATAATTAAAGACATGCAATTCAGAACAACAATGAAACTTTATCAGTCACATCGCAGATTGGCAAATTTTAAATGCTTGTTATTATCCAGTACTGTCCAAGGTGTGGAGAAATAGGCACCCTGTTACTGCTGGTGGGAGTCAACTGGTACAACCTTTTTGGAAGACAATTTGGGAATATATCAGCATTTGAAATACATATACCATTTAACCCAGCAATTCCACCAGTAGCAATGAGCTCTGTAGCTGCCTTTGCAGAAGTATACTAGGTTACTTCATAAAATAGAATTAAAAGATAATACAAATCTTTCCATGAACTTTTTGAAGACCCCTTCTACCCAGATGTACTGGGGAGGATGCTCATTGCAGCAGTGTTTGGAATAGCAGAGACTGCAAACAACTAATAGCCAGTAGGTGAGGACAGGCAAACAAGGTGTGCTGCATCTGCGCTGTGGATTATCATGTGGCCATTAGGAATGAGGCACAAGTGAAACCATCTCGGCAGAGAACAGTGGGTTTAGCATTATGTCATTTATGTTCATAAAAAGCCCACATGTGTACTGTGTATGGATTATACAAAACTTTTTTGGGGGACCGATACATGTGAAACTAGTAACTATTTCTGGCTTGAGACACTATATAAAAGGCCGTTCCATTATAAGAAATGCAGGAGCAGATCTTTGGGTGGAAATAATGAGTCTGTCTTTTGACTGTGGAGTTTAAGTATGTCTGGCAGGGGCTGAATGGGGCTCAATGTAGAGAGGACAGCTGGTATTATGAATTTTTATATTTTCAAGTACTGTTTGAACTTTTAAATCATGCAGATGTATAACTTGTATTTTATATAAAATTTCAATAAAATTTTATATTAAAACAATGATTGAGTCATGTGGGAAACATCATGGAATAGTTCAGCCAACAGGGACCGGGACAGGGAGTTTCTCTGACCACCCCTCCGTACCATGTTGTTTTTCTATTCTGTGATGTGCTTTTGTCACTGAATCTTATTCACTGAGGCCCTTAAGAAAATCTCCTTTAAGGTGCCTGAGATCTTCCCGACTGCCATCTTGCCCCAAGATACAGCCATGGCAGGAGTTTGTTCTAAGCAATTTTCACTTTATTGAGATCCCCAAACATCAAAGTATTGTGTTGCCCAAAGACAGAATGAATTACTGCTCTGGGAAACTGTGTGTGTGTGTGTGTGTCTCAAGAAGAGTCACACAGCTCTATGGGTGGACGGAGCCCTGATTTGGGTACTAGGAGACCTGAGTTCTGATCTAGCTCAGCAGTCAACCAGCTGTGCCCTGGGGCCAATTTCATTGACACTCTGGACCTCCAGCATCTCTAAAATGAAGGAATCCAACTCAAGTTATGATGTGTAATAATCCCCCCAGGGCAGACATTCTAATTTTTCTACATTTCTTCCTAGATCCCAACTCAAGCCGTGGTTATGTCTTCCTCCATTTCTCTTCTTCACCCACAGTGCCCAAAGTGGAGTAGATGGCACCACAGGACTGAGAGTTCAGGCCTCAGAGTCAGATACCTCTGGGTTTGAGCCCCATTTCTGCTCCTCACCAGCTGTGTGGCTAGAACAAGCCAATTGTCCTTTCTGAGCCTTGGTTCCTCTCTGTAAAGTGCCTTCTAGGTGGTGGTACAGATTAGAGATGCTTCATCTCATGGATGTAGCATAAAGCACGTGCTCAATAAAAAGGAAAATTCTTGTGGTTGCACCAGAAAGTGTCATAGGAGAGCACAGCATGCATGCCCTACGTCCTCCTCCTTCAAGTCTTCTCAAATGCCTTCCTCTTTATGCCACTGTCCCTTTGACTGTATGTGTTGTGCCCTATTGCAATTGTCTGTCTCTCTCTGCTCCTGCCTTTTTTGAAACGTGATACCCTGTGTCACCACCAAAGGAAACACTCACCAGATGGGTTCCCTAGACTTTGGATTCCCAGCCTATGAAACTAACATTGATGAAAATGCTAAATGAAACTCAATCCATCAATTCCTATGCCACTCCACTAGAAAACTAGAATTTTCATGAGGATTAGCATTGATTGTGAGGACACTGAGACCTAAACTGTAAACTTATGCAAGGTAACCTGGCTAGGGAAGTGACATATTCAAGCCTAGAACATGTGTTTTTGAACTCCCACAGTAAAAGTAGATATTCACAGTTAAGTGGAAAAACTACAAAAATCTAAAAGGAAATTCTTTGAAAATTTAGCACTGAGTCTCCTTAATATTTGACTGAAGTTACTTCAATATCAGCATCAATATGAAAAATGTAAGCTTGTGAGGGCAGGGACCTGATTCTTTCCTTTCTTCTTTCTCTGGTCTCACTGCTGCCCTACACACAACAGTGCCGACACAAAACAGATTCTTCATGTATTTTTTTTGAGTTAATGAACGTATTTTTTGTAATCAAATAACTCTCAATTTCTCTCTCTCAGAGATCAGTCTCTTGAAGGGTGGAGAGTGGAAATCTTTCTAACTTTGATGCTTTAGAGACCTTGTGATTTTCTGGATTCAAAAGATTAGCGATTTGGAGCTGAATGTTCATTCCTATTCTCTCATGCTTCTCTAAGACTAAGACTTTGGTCAGGATTTATTAGATTTCCAAATAAGAGAGCTAAATGCAATCTGACCTGCATTTATAACAGGTGCTGGTGAGGGTGGGCTGGGTTAAGAAAACTCTTGGGAAATAAGATATTAACATTTTTTTCTAATTGCTTTAACTCATTATGAGTTGAAACTAAATTTGGAAACACTGTATTCGTTTTAATAAATTAAGTCAGTATGATAGTGCTGCCTGCTCGACTTAAAAAAAAAAATGTCTACAGATCTCTGTAGGAAAAGAGACAAACAATAGCAGTTTAGGTTACTTAAAGCCAGTTCCCATTATTCAGAGTATCTTGTGGCTGCTCACATCATATATAAAGGGAAAAAAGAATACTGGAGAGATTATTAATTTAGGTACATAAGTTTGATAGTCCCTAGTGAAGAAAGCCACATTTGCCTTCAATGTTCTCTGAACCTGTTTATGAACAGGAAATTTGGTGCTAATGAAAAACGAGCTTTTGGATTTTCCAAGTCTTGTTCAGACCGTCTGGATCAGGTGCTTTCCAGAAGATTCTCTACTACACAGCTGTGGATTTAACTATGTTAGAGAGATTGTGAAAATAGAATACAAAAATTTGTTTGTTTAATTAATGTTAAAAAAAATACACAACTTGCTATTAACAAGTATTGAAACATGTGAGTTAGTATTAAGACTTGGCAAGATTTTGCATATATAAAAGTTTTCTGAAACTGTCCTTATTTTATATGTTTTCATTAAAAAGATACTTATTAAGACCATCAAAAAAAAAAAAAAAAGGAATTGTCTGCTGTCTCTGTTTCCCCCGCCAGTGTATGAGCTCACTGGGTGCCCAGATCCTGACTTTCATTCCTGGATTCCCAATACCCAGCACAGAGAAGCTGCTCGGTCCACCTTTGGTAACTGAGTGCACCCACATGGTTTCCTGCCACAGGTAGGTCTGAGAGGGCCCAGGCTTTGGAGGGTAGTTTTGCCTCTGGGCCAAGCTGCCATCTGGCCACATGTCTCAGCTCTGATTGTGCTAACCCACCCTCGAGGATACCCCGTATGGATGGGAGCAGGGAGGGCTCTCTAGGCAAACTGATGTAAGCAGTGACCCCTCGGTCCCATTGCCTGCTGGGGATTCAGCCTGAGGCTGCCGGGCTACCAGCCATGAGACATGCACAGAGGCAAGTCCATTCATCCAAGAGATAAAGAGCCATCAGGTGCGGAGCTGGAAGCATTTGTAAGCACTGGGGAGGAGGCTCATTTTTAATTAATTGCAGCCTCTTTTATCAATGACAGCAGAGGCCACAATCAGCATCACTGAAATGCTTTAATTGCCTCTGAGAACTCTCCACAGTTTGGGTGCCCTCAAAAACTTTGAGAGGGCCCCCTCAGCAGACCCAGGGAACCCCAAGGGGTCCTTGCTGCCTACGCCAATTGGACAGCTCCTCTTGTATCCCCCAGAGATCCGAGCTTACTTGTTCCCCAACCTGCCCTCCTGAATTCTCTGCTTTGGTCCACTCCTAGACACCCCAGCCAGGACCTCTAGAATCAGCCCAGACCCGGTCCTCCACTCGGCTTTGAGGGCCCCTCTCATCCCAGACCCCTCATCCTGTCCCGCTCTTGGGTGGGCTGCTGTGCCCACCTCCTTGCTGGTCTTGTCCCCTAGGTGTCCAGCCATCACACCAGCATCTGCCATCTTCCCGGGCAGGTGGGACTCCTGCAGTAGGCCTCCCATGTCCTCCACCAGCTGCAGGAGCTCCCCATCCTCCTCTATGACCCCCTGTTGGATCCAGTTGTTTGTGGATGGATCTGTCTCCCCAGCAGGGGCAAGAGGTCCTTGAGGGTATGTCTGGCACAGGCCCCTCTCCATGCCCAGCATCTGCCACAGGGTCTGACACTCAGAATGTGCCTGGGTAGTGTTTGCTGGTACAAGGTCAAAATGGAAGCAGTCATAGGGGAACGAGCCCAAGGAGACAGGCGGCTGCCAGCAGAGGGAAGGGTGGGCTATCAAACCCAAGGAGTGTCTCCTGATGCCCGAAGGCATGAGGCATGGCCAGGCCTGGGGGCCCAGCAGGACCATGTGTGAGCACCTGCTGGGGTGGGCTTTTGCTGCCTTGCCCCTTGCTGCCTAGGCACTTCTCAGGGTCTCTGGTCCTCTGGGGCCCACAGGCCCTCTTCACAGATGGAACAACCCCCGAGGGTTGTGTAAAGGACCCCTCTGGCTCTCTTTCATCTTCACTGGCCAGCCCTTGGATAAAACCCCTAGTCAGGGGTTCCTCCAAGCACAAGGTATCAGAGATGATGGGAGTCTTGAAATAACCTAGTCCCAGCTCTCCTTGTTGAGGCAAGAAAATGGGCCCTGGAGGAAAGGAACTTGGCACGAGGTCATAAACCAATGTTTGACTGAATAGGGACTAGAACTCTGGTCTCTGACTACTTCAGTGTCTTTCTACTATAGAACTCCCAGTCCCTCCCTCCCCCCAAGCTCTTCAGAAGTCCCTCCTTCAAACCTGTTGGAGCAGCTTACCTCCTCCAGCCCAAATTCTTTACCCTGGGGTGGCGGCATGGGAAGAGGGTGGCAGGTATAGGGGAAATACATGGGCTTCTGGGTCAGCCTTGGGTTTGGACCACGAGTTTTGCTGCTAACCAGTTCGCTGTGTGGCCCTGGACAAACAACCTAACCTCTCTGAGCTTCAAGTTTCTTCTTAGTAAAATAGGACCTATAGAATCTCATGGGATTGTTCTGACGAATTAATGTATATAATGTACTCACAGAATACTAGTTCACAGCTGGTGCTTAGAAAATCCAGTTGGTGCTGGACCCCCGCATATGCCCTTTTGAGTGCCACCTGTCCAGGGCCAGCAGTAGATTGGTTATTACTTGGATTAGAAGGAGAGGTCAAGGAGGGAGTTTGACGGAGGCCCAGACCGAGTACATATGAAAGGGGTGTACGTCCTCTGAGGTGAGTGGGCTGGGTCTGGGCGGCACGGCCCGCCCGGACCCGCAGCCTCCCTGGTCCTGACGCTGCTGGCCGGGCAGAGACCGAGGCCGGCACCTGGCTGGCTGAGCATGGCCTGCAGAGCCCCCGCGTGGCCAGAGAGAGAAGGCGCCCTCCCACGCTGCCGCCCGGGCTTCAGGTGAATGAAGATCCCAGGCCTTCTGCCCTGAAGGGAAAGCAGGTGCCGAGGAGCAGAGTGGCCTAGGTTAGGTTGGTGAGGGCAGGTGGCCTGAAACCCACCCTTCCCCAGACTGTTCCTCAGTCACCAGCCCCGCCACTACCTGCAACGGCCACTCATCCGTCCAAGGCTTACAGAGTTCTCACCTGGGCCGCGCGCCTATTCATACCGAGCACCTACTGTGCACCAGGTGCACCTGCTGTGTACTTCCCAGTCCCCACCAAGAAGGGCAGAGGGGCAGAGAAGAGCTACCATCGGTTCCATCAGTTTGTCCGAGGACTGCAACCAGAAAATCAAGAAAAATGCTGCTTTAACATTCATTTTAACAAACATGCAATTTTTGTGTTCTATCTTTAGTATTCTTTTGGACACCATGAAGCAGTTTTGTACGTGTTTGTTAAGATTTACAATATAGATTTGGGGGGTGGGGAGGGAAGGAATCCCAATCTGACCCCTGGCCTGGTGGGTGTTCAGAACAGAGACTCCACCTGCCCCCACATTATCGAGCCAGCCCAGCCTGTCACTCTGTGCCGAGATCATGTTTCCTCATGGTGTTCCTGTGGACCTGTCCCCTGAGGCCTTAACTTTCTATCAGCATCATTCAGCACAGCACCTCACACACAGTAGGCAAGTGTTAATATCTGCTAAATTGCAGGCGGAGGTGCAAGTGTGAGACGGCAAGGTTGGGAACAGAGCTGTGACAAGTGGAAAGGAAAACAGAGGTGTGGCACGGGATTAAACCCCATGAGGGGCCCTTGGGATGGGACATTAAACTTTCGGTAGCCATCGATGTATTAGAGCCCCCAAATTTGCCATCCTTGGGACTTGATCCAGAGGTTGGCTGTGGCATGGAGTGGTCCCCCACTGGGCAGAAAGGGGAGTTAGAACACGGAGGTGCAGCAGAGGTGTCTTCTGCAGGATAAGTAAAGGAGTAGAGGACCATCACCTCTGTCATTGGACACTCCTGGATTCAAATCCTGCTCCTGCCTCTTACCAGCTGTGTGACCTCTTCTATACAATGGTCCCCGTAGTGTTTACCTTGCAGATTGTTCTGAAGATTAAATGTGAGAATGTGTGTTCGGTACAGGGTAAGTCCTCAATGGACGGCCTCCTGGCTACTCCTCACTTCCTATAAAAGCAACGGTGCATCCTCTGCACCCCAGAGTCAGATCCTTCTCCCCTGACAAGGCCCCAGCACCTGTTTTCCCCCTCCACTCAGCCAGGGACCTGGGCTCAAGCCCTCTGAGAAAATAGAGGCAATCAGGTAAGAACTGCCTGTCCCTCATCTTCCCACCACAAGACCCCCTGGCTACTGCATCTTCACTCATATTTTTGTCTTCCTTCCTGCTGTAATGAGAGAACTGTTTCTGCTCCCACCAATTGCTCAGATCCCTTTGCCCTCTAGTCCTTATAAGGATTCGGCTCCTGAAATTATGCCCTCTCTCTGAATTATTAATTTCTCCTTCTCTACTGGGTCATTCCCATCAGCATACAAACAGGACTTGCTATATCTTGTTACAAAATATCAGGTCCTCCACACCCCGTGGTCCCCCCCCCCCCCCCCCCC